>NW_028324236.1:1156913-1341620 GCF_054372755.1 Phalangium opilio | reverse complement strand
TCTTTCAACAACTTGAATATTTTATTGGAATTATTACACTGGCCACTGGTTCCTCAACAATCATTGTCAACGAATCACAATTCTTTCCTGAAAACGAAGTTCATAACGTGATACTGACCTTAGTAAATTCAGCAATCGAAGACGAAAGTCCTGGGGTTAACCTATTTACAAGTGTCATAGGTACCTTGAGAGAGAATGGATTTGGGAACGCTTAAATAAAGTATTAAACTATAGCCTGTTCATCGGATTGAATAACTCCCAAAGTGTACTTTGAAATACCAACTTTTCAATGAGAATTCAAAAAGCGGGTCTTTTTAGACGGAGTGTATAATGAATAAATAACAAATAACTTGTTGCAGGCTTTATCACACCATTAAACAATGCATATTTCATACATATAATTTTAAGTAGAAAATCACATTAAAAAATAAAAACATTAAAAATTAAAAACACGCTTTAATGGTTAAAAAAATTAATTTTGAACCTGAAGGTCGGGAGGTTATAACCCCTATTTGAAGGTTAAATAATCACATAAAAATTCAAGCTTAAAAAGAAAACTTATAAACAATCAATATAATCACAGGAAGATAATCAACATCAAGATCTTATATCCGGGTTTCAGCAATAGCCTCTAGTTCTAAAAGTTATGACGATGAGCTCTTTTACATTCCCAGCCGAGCTCGTCTGAATTGAGAGAAAAAATTCTAAAATCTCGGCTACGACCGAGAACGAACTTTTGAAGCAGCGCACCACAGCGGTGGAGACTCGAACTAACATAGGTGGGACTAATTTTAGGCTGAGCATGAAGGGTTCATCTAGGTTGACGGTTCTTACATTTTTAACGGCGACGGTTTATTGTGTGGTGTGCAAATGTTTTTCAAAGACGGTATTTAATTAAACATAAAGGATAAATTCTTAGATTAAAGATAAAGCAAAATTCTAAATTCATATTAAAAATCCTTTAAAGGGAGGGTGAAGTGGAAAATCAAGTGATTTCTTATCGATTCTTCTTCTAATTATAAGACCAGTCGCATAGTCAAACATTCAGGAAATACTTCCGAATTATTTCAAAATTCAAATTAGGTTCATATATTAAGGATAATTTGAAATTACGACCTTCGACCAATCGCGTAGCGCCCTGCCTTTTTGTTAACAAAATTGTCGTGGCACGTTCCGTGTCGAATGAAATTTATGGCGAGATTTGATAAAATTTGCGGGCGAGGTGACAATCGTGGTGCGAGACATGGAGCGAGCCAGGAGAATTTTCTCAACAAAAAGGCAGGGCGTTACGCGATTATTAGGAGGTCATAATTTCAAATTATACTAAAAATCTGAACCTAATTTGAATTTTAAAATCATTCAGAAGCGTTTCTTGAATGTTTCACTATGCAGACTGGTCTTATAATTTGAAGAAGAATCGATAAAAAATCCCTTAATTTTCCGCTTCACCCTCCCTTGGAGAAGTGAAACGTATTGACCGAGTAGCTCATCACATGCGGAACACACCTACATTCCAAAAAAATTTAATTTTCGTCTCTTTAAGGGGAGGGGGGATTTTTTTAAGGAGACCCAGCTTTACGTGGCAGACTTTAGTTTGGGCCGAGAAAATATATTAGGAGAAAAAGAAGTTTGGGTGTTCAACTGCCGTTTACTCTATAGTAAATACGTTCGGCTTCGCCTTGGAATGCCAACTTTTATGAACATTCGAGATGAGGCGTTCGTCAGCGAGAACCTGACACACAATACCCTCATTCGTAAGCTGGTGAGATACCTCCTTATTATGATCTCCTTGTGATATTATCAATAGCAAATATTCAAGACGTGAAAAGAACTGTCAACTTTTTTGGAAACTTAAGGCAGTCCAAATCCAAATGTGCTTTTTACGGCTTAGTCTATTTTATCACAGAATGACTCGTAGCTTTCGTGAACGACCGGAAGCTTCAACGTAAGAGAACATGTACTAGCCTTCGGAACAGAACTTCACTTCTGCGTGGGCTCGAGAGAACTCTCATCCGGATGTAAAAAACCTGTTGAAGGGCATCCTTCAAATCCTAATGGAGGAACTGAATCCGCGCCAGTTGTGAAAACCAACCATTCTGTGACTGACGATTTTGTGGCACCCGCCTCGCATTCGAAAATATAATCACGGAAATACGCCATGACATCCGTCTCTAAAATAAATTAACTTAGAGGTTCATCAGTGTAATGGATATGTCCAAACAACTCCAAAAACACGACTGCAGTAATTTTGCTCTTGCTATAACAAAATAGGGACTCAAACTGTTCTGGATGATATCGGAGTTTCTCGTACAATCCCAGCGTTTTAAGGCCTTCAACAAATCGGCGTCGGGGCTCAGCTGTTGTAGTGAAATGAAACAATTCGTTTAAAGTTATTTCTTTGTCTTCCATCTTAAGAACGGGTTTGGTTGATCCGGCCAAGTAGCGAAGATCTGAAATATTGGCAGCAAAATATTGTAACGAGTCTAAATTTTCACACCTTTCAGCTTTTCTTTGATATCGTAGTCAACTGCGTCATCTAAAGAAGGTTTTAGGTCTTTCGTCTCTTTGAAAGACATTCGTAAGCTATTTTGGCCAAGCTTCTTGGTCCAGGACCGGCATGTACCAGTGAAATAGAGAAGATTTGTCCAGCGTAGAAATAAACATCTTGTTGCAAGGCAGATGAATTTTGACTTATAATTTTTGCATCTACAGGACCCATAAAAACATGATTGTTGATCATTTCTTTAACCAACAGTCAAAGGAATTCCATAGTAGGGCCACCAGCCTCTGTAGTGTTGTGTCTGGTTTTCGAAAGGCAGTCAGTGATGCAAAGTGGAATTTTAAATGAAGGGGCATAGCCTTTCCTCTTAAATGCTCTGAGTGTGCCCTCAAGGAGCTTTTTGCTGTTGATAGTAATAAACAATCGACGGCTATGGTCCATTTGTTGCGCAAGCTCTTTTAAAATCTCTTTAATTATTGAGAATTCTTTGCTTACTATGGCTTGTTCTTTAATGTAATTGTCGTCGATGTTAAGGGTTTCGGATTCTTGGTTGTCTTCGAGTTCCGTGTCATCAAATAATCGCAACAATTTATCATAGTTCTCCACGGTTTGATCGCAACTGATGTGGCTCAATTTATTTCCCTATAGTAACGGTTCTTGATTCCTCTGATGCAGGGCGTTTTATCCACTGGAAATAACTTCTTTTTCCTTACATGACGTTTGAACGTCGCAAAAACTAGTTGGAGGAATCGGAGACTGGTCAGAAAGGACACCAATGCTATCAGGACATGACTCGGTTTCTTGATTCTTTCTTTCATGGATCCTGATTTTTCGTCGACTTTAGGTGCAAATGGATCTGGAAGGCTATCACTGTCGCCCGAATTAGATTTGCGCGCCTCTGCATCTAATGTGTCTTCCCAGCTTTCTGATAATTCACAAAGTTTTGTACTTGGCCTTACGTATAAAGGCTTTTGTTTCCTTATTCTGTGAATCAGAACCGCGTTAAGAAAATCGCCAATTTCCAATTCTGCCTTCACTAGCTTGCCTCCACATGAGTTCAGAAGTTCTATCCTAAAATAGGTAAAATACGTATTTAAGTTTCAAAAGGCCCATGCGCTTGGACTCCATTGGTTTGAGTCACAGCCGTCAAAGGTAGAATTAAATGCCAGCCCATACGACCACTTTAATAGAATTAGATGGGTAAAATAATAAGAAATCCGTTGACAAAACCTGACAAAACTTAAAAGGATTATAAAGACCGAAGTTTAGGGTAGATCACATTTTGGCACTAGGTTTACTAGTCTATACAAATGGCAATAATACTGAAAATGTCTTCAGTCTGAACGTTTAATATTAAGTTTCGGAACTACTTACTCTACAAACTCTTCCAATTAAAAAGCTCTCCTTATTTCACGTAGCACATCAGACTCTGACCACGCTTTGATGAATATCATTGCGTCGCGGACGAAAGACTTACGTCTCAGTAATTCCTTAATATTTCCTCTGGGTAGTTTTTATATTTGGTCCAGAAAGTAAGACTAATTCTATTCGAAAAAATTCGTTCTTGATGGAGCACTATCAGGTGTCGCTTCTCAATAAAGAAACAAGATGGTTTCGGCCATATTACGCTTTTGTGCTTGGTATGTAATTAAAATAAATTTCTATCCAACGGGCTGGAACATTTACTGTAAATAGCTTTCTTAATTCAAAATTGATACTTGTAGCATAATATGTGACTGGAACTAAAATTATTCAATGATAGTACTCTTATATAAATATACAGCCATCGCCTAGAATTAGCCCCACAGCCATATTTTTTCTTTAAAGTTGATACAATAGATATAAAATATACTGCCAAAAGAGAGAATTATACGTCTGTAAATTTTGATTTGAAACGAATGAAGTTTGAACGACTTTCTTGAAAGTCCATCGGTGGACTGGGGTCTTGCGTCCTTCATTTATGAAAATTCCAATTGCATTGTCGGCTTTACTATAAGTAAGTTACAGTGTTGATCTTGTAGTTTCATCTGGAACACTTTTTATGGAGGGCTCCAAGTCTAATTTGCGTCTCTTTTACTAGGATCTCAAGCCTAATGTGGGTCTCTTTTTCTAGGATCCCAAGACTAATGTGGGTCTCTTTTTCTAGTATCGCAAGCCTAATGTGGGTCTCTTTTACAGCTTCTTATGGTGCTGGGCGCTATAGCGGGTAAACGCATAAACACCAAAAAAGGCGGGGCTTTTGCACGACAAAAAAGGGGAAAAAAGAGGGGTGAAAAGGGAGAAAAGAGGGAAAAAATATTGTCCGTTTATAAGCTTACACCCTTTAATATCAGGGCGGCTCCCTCGTAAGGGGAACGCAGCAATCAAAATAAAAAAATAGAAAATTGTTCTTCCTCGCCTTCTCTCTCTCTTTTTTTTTCTTCTTTTGGAACATTTACACTGAGAAAAATAAAAGAGCAAAAAGCATTGCTTAGTACAATAGTAGACGAGTATCTTACAACGTTAGTTTAAAAGTTATGAAATTTGGGCTTGCCTATCATATCATATGCAAGTAAGCCAAGGCAGCTCTAAAAAATGTATCACACATCGCTCATATGCTAGGAACTATTTCTGACTAAAAAAACAGTGCCTTTGCCAAGAACATTGTACTAGCCAGGGATATACTCTAGAGAATAATCTCATCGCGATGCGAGGTAGTAGAAATATGAACTAAGGGTTCCCGGCTTGTAGTAGTAGGAGTCTACCCTTTACCTCCCCATTTAGATGTCAAGCTATGCCACCGGGCCAAGATATGCTTTAGTGGCTTTGGGTCTCAACCGACAGTAGGGACGAGGCCTGTTAGTACCGGGAAGGGTTGGTTCCTAGTGTGGTCGCGCCAAATGTTGGTTTTCACATCCTGGTTGAGATAAGCACAATGACGAATGATATGAGTTGGGTCTTCCACCTCATGCCCACATAAACGGCAACCTCGATGCACCCCTGGAATTAATTCGGCCAGACGAGAGCCACAAAGCAAATAACCCGTTGGTACTTTAAATAAAAGGCCAGAGGACCAAGTACCATCATAACATGATTCAGGGCTCGGGTGCTCCTTGTGGGCACCATAAACACCCACACTCTGCTTTTGTTTAACCTGAGCCCGCCATATCATTGTTCGCGCCTTTTCTACATTTTTCGTGACGCAACTACACCACTCATCAGAGCTTGAACACTTGCCGCGCCTTGTCGCAATACTAAACCTTCGATCCTGGCACGTGATCCGCCTAGACCACTTACTGAAGTAACCGTTGCATCTTAGGAAATTGAACATCTGTTTTGCAATTCGATCATCCGGTAAGAACCGCAGCCAACCAAGGTATTTTATTTTGCTTCGCGCCTCACGGATCTCCATCGAGGACTAGCCTACTTCACCCTTCGCCGCAAAAGCCCCAGCCTGCAATATGTCCTTCCCTACTTCATATTGGATGCGGTCCAGAAGCAACATTGAGCTAGAAGAATACACCAGAACTTCGTTGCAGTGTGTTAAAGCTGGAACCCCCACAGCTTTCCAGAGAGTGCGTCCCACATAATATCGGTTGTCAGAACCCAAGGCAAAATTACAGACCATCCATCGCAGACGATTGCTCTTGGCCCTTATTCGTGACTCCATAGCGCTTACAATATGGTCACCCTGATGACTGATCAGAACCCCAAGGTAAGTGTATTCCGACTCAGTGGCCATATCATTATTCTGTAACAAAAAACGGCATTGGGGCTGTACACCAAATCTAAGTATATTTGATTTATTAAGTCCAAATTTCAAACCATGCTGCTGCGCGAAGTTCGTACATAGATCTAGGAGACTTTGGAGGCTAGCGGCTGAATTAGCACATGAAACGATATCCTCGGCATAAAATAAACACGATATTCGCATTGGTGGGCCATCCATAATTTTGCCCTTAAAGACGGCTCCGCATTCTGCGGATTCCAAACTAGCAGCGAGACTATCAATGAAGATAATAAAAAGTAGCGGGCATAGCGGGCAACCCTGTCGTAAGCCTATCTGACTCGGAATACTTTGCGATGATATGTGCCCCAACTTATAAGTATAGTTGCAGTCAACGTATAAGGCAGCCACATCGTCAACAAAGCCCTGCGGGATTCCTTTACGTTTCAAACACTGCCACAGCCTGTTCCGATGCACATTATCGCAGGTCTTCGTCAAATCCAGAAATTCCAGGTCAAGGTTTATGTTCTCGAGTTTAGATAGTTCTATGAGGTAGGTTAGTACAAATAGATGGTCCGCCATCCTACGACCTTTGCGAAAACCTCCCTGGGCTTCACTCAACAGGTTTAACTTCTCTAAGAAAAAACTCAGTTTATCTCGTAGGAGAGAGGTATAGACCTTGTAGAGTATCGACGTGACCGCAATTGGACGGTAGGCATTCAGGTCCGTTTCGTCTTTGCCCTTCCCTTTATAGATCAAGGATACCCTCGCGGTATGCTAGTCGTGCGGAATAACTCTACTAAGTTTGATCATGTTCAGAAGTGCGCAAAGGTGCAGTCTGGCCCCCGGGCCGAGCGCCTTGAAACATTCAGCGGAGATGCCGTCACTTCCCGCCGCCTTACCTGACTGCAAACGGAGCAGAACTCCCTTCAGATCCTCAATTGTAAAATCGGCCTGTAGCTCAGGGTTGACGTCCAAGCTGTTGGACCCAGCGAACCCCCCAACGGTATACTTAACTCGAGCCGCGGGGGAGGGGTCGGTATAATCCTGCGCCTCGCCTTGTGCAAAGCCGAGAAGTTCTTTTTCAGTCTCCGCCATGAACTCAGCCATACGATAGGCGACGTCCCTGGGGTTGTAAATAATCAACCCCGAAGCGTCCTTGATCCCCTTGAACTTGCTTGTGGCGTTGTGTGAAGAACGGAGTTTTTTGAAGTACTACCAGAACTTCTTACCCATGGTCTTTCCGTCCTTAACAATTTCATGTTCCATCCTGGCGTTGGCCCTCCGGATCTTCAACGCGATAAGGGTTTTGGCAGATTTCTTCAAATTTAATTGGACCGAATGACAGCCGTGGGCTCAGACCGCTTCACAGCAAGGCGATGTTCGCGATTCGCCGCCCTACGTTGGCGGAAAGCGTAGCTAACCATTTTTTGGGCGTTATCCCATTACGTAGTTTAGTAGGGACAGTGCGTCGTTGCAATGTAAGTGACAAAGCTTGGTGGATATCAGCCACAAATAAATCATGAGACTCCCTGCCCGCGATAGCACGGCTTTCTCTAGAGAAGGCTTCAAGACCCGCCGCATCATCCAGCTTTCAAAAAAACTTAGGGTTGGAACCACTGTCGGCCCGTGGTGCAGGGGGAGGTTGAAAGTGGGTACCGATTAACTCCATGGAGATAAGATTGTGATCACTATCAATATTGAGGCACCCCGAATCTTCAATTTTCAAAAAGGATATACGCTCCACAAGAACGTCGCAGCATAACACAAAATCTATCGTGGAAACTGAACACGGGCCGGCCCCTGCCAAGTAGAAATTCCCTCACAGATGAGGAGACAGTTGCAAATATGGAGCGCATTTCTTTCAACAAATTTGTTTAGGATTTTCCCGTTAACATTCTCCGTTCCAAATTAGGAAATATGCCCATTAAAGTCATCCATTATACAAATGAAGTTTCCTTTCGCTTTTTCGTCCAGGACATCTTTTTGGAGACAATCAAAGATACGCGAGTTCCACTCCTGAATAGATTTAGCTGTACCCGTTGTACAGTATACAACCGCGAAGCTTACACCCGGAAAACCCTCGCATTGGAACCACACATACTCCAGACAGCATTTAGTTAGTACCACCGAACTCGTCTTGCGAGAGATAACGCCCAGGCCGCCACTCTTTTTTGCTTTCAGGACTCTATTCAAAACAATCCATTGAAACCCCTCAGGTAAAGAGGGTTCCTCACCATTTCTGACGTGAGTTTCAGCTACAGCCAGAAACGACATATCTTCTGTGATCCACAATTTCCTAAGTTCCGCCCATTTCTGTTCGCACCGACCTCCCCGAATATTCAGGAAACCAAAAAGAAAGGTTTTCTTGATCCTTTGACTACGCCGCTTCTCCCTCTTGTTTGTCTTACGTTTTGGCGCCTTTTGTGTACTTGGACGTGAGATACAGACATACCCTGACAGCTTCGTCCAGAGGTCTGAATTGCACTGGTGTTAAGGGCGCACTTTGGGCCAAAGAGGGCAAAAAATCATGCATTGCCACGGAATAAAGTGGATTATTTTTATTTACATTATATACAGAGTCTAAAACAGCGCCCACTTCCCAAGAAACAGGCATCATTGCGAGTTTTTTGACTGGCCTCCTGGCGGGTTAGCCACATTCTGGTCACCATTGCCCGGACGCTTACGCTGTCTACCACCTACGTTGCGTGAGCAGTACCAAGACCACATTCGCTCCTGGATATACCTATCTGGCTTCAACACTATTTGGCATATCAAATCGTCATCATTCTTTTTTAATAACTTTGCCTGCTTTAGTACAAGGGTTTTCATTTGGGTGGAGGCAAAATTGATTTTAATTGGTCTCTTACTGAGTTCTTTGTCTCGTCCAAAAAGTTCACAACTAAGAACTTGTACAGGAGAGTCCTCCCCAGCTCTAAATTTTTACGGAGCCAATCCTCTGCCCGTTTAGGACATGATCTCGATTTGTCCCACACATTCGCATAACCAATGAGCCGCGAGGAAGGAGGAGCAGGCGGTTTAAAGGTTTTTGGCGCTTCCCCTCACAGTCAATCAGATATTTTTGTGGGGTCTATGTCCTCTTAAAGATTCCAAGTAGTAAATCTAAGTATTCCTGGACAAATATATAAGGCGAAAATTCGAAAAGTAAGCACTGTCTTGCCACTCTCCTATTATAAATATTTAGAGGTTATAATGATTTTTATCACAAGTAAATTCACTATTTTCATTTTCAAGTGTAGGTATGTACACACATGCTTATAAAGTTTCACAAAGATAATTGTTACTGTCGTTAGATGATCTAATCGATAGACAACTATAATCATGATTGGGATCATTATCTTTCACTAACACAAACTTTATTTAGTAGACTTTTTAGGCCATTGATTGCCAACTACGCACATGATGCTACTTAAATAGAAGTTGGGAAACCAAAATATTATCTCTCCGAGGCGAGTGGAGGTCTAACCGCAAACTTCTCTGCCTATACAGGGTTTTTTTTGAAAAGTCTATCAAAAATTAGGGGTGCTGTTCTTCGAGCCATTTTGTTCTATGGCATTTTGCCATCCGAGCCTCTGTCATCAAGTTAAAATTTGAATGCTTTATGGATGACTCCTTAATTAAATTAACATTGTCTTTTAATTTCATAAAGAAGTTTAAAGGGTCATCCGTAAATAACTCCAATCTTAACTTTGAAAACCGTGAATAAATGTCATAGAACATTTTCGACTCAAGATGGCCCAAAGAACATCACCCTTAATCTCTGATAGACTTTTCAGAAACACACTATATATGTAATTATTTCTATTTATTGAAAATCAACTGCAGAAGTTAAATTAATTAATTATACAAGCTCTGTTTACAATTACTTTGGTGTGTAAGCACTATACTCAAATTATACTTTCACGATACACTGAGCCAGTGTCAATGGTAATGTTTGACCATACTGGAACCGATTTATTTCAAGCCGCACTGAAATAATGGAACATCCTAAGTTGTAACCCGATTATTGTTGTTTTCATGACAGTTGGTTCCATGAAAATACCAAAAACTACTCATTTCAATGTGTGTTTAACCTCAGAATAATATTAATTTGGGGTTAATTAATCAATTTGAACCGTTGAGTCTCTACAAAGAGGACAGGAAAAACATAATTCAGCTCGTGTCGGAAATCGAGTGTTTTCTTTTCAGTCCACCAAGAACAGATAAGTCAACAGTATGAGGAAACCCATTAAGAAAAACTTTCCTTTTTTCGTTTTATATTGTGAAAAAAAAAGGTTTCGTAGGATTTCTTTTAATAGAAACATAAGGAAAATATTGGAGACAGTATGAGTCGCGGGGTAAAAGCTCTATACCAGAAATAAAACGAGTTTCACAAGATTTCTCGTTTGTCATTCATCCGAAATCAACATCTCTATTGGTTCTAACAAACATTTCGCGAAAACAATTTCTTTCCTTGGCCTATATTAACTTTCGAGTTTCCTTGATATGTAATAAAAAGGTCAAGTTCATAATTACTCGCTATATATTAACTATGAATTGCATGTAGTGATCTACTTCTTAAGCAATCTTCATTACTTATTAATTTATTTATATTAATTTTGACAAAAGAAATTTCCCTTAGCGGAGATAAAATTCTAAAATAATTTAAGTATAAAAATTGATATTAATTATTTTCATCGACTATTCCTTAAATGAATTCTAGTTAAATAACTTTAAGAAACGTTCGTCCTAATATCATTTGAAACTTAGCTGTTATTAACGATTGACACCTATCCTATGACTCTCCGCGATATTCTGGAAATAGCAATATATAAGTCAGACGATTCCCATCAAATGAAGGGAACCTTTAATAGAGCCGACTGTCATGACCACAACAATATCGCGATATCAGTTATCGGACAATCATTAACAGTCATACTCGTTGCTGTATGACTAGAGGATATTGTTTACATGCCAACCTATTTGTAAATAGAGCTTCGAATAATGCTTAAATAATTCAGTAATTTTAACTTTAGCGGTTGCTTATAAATAAAGAGCGGTAACTACATACGAAAGCAAATTAGTTTGTAGGTATTCATCCACAGGATTCGGAGAGGTAATATTTTGGTTTTGAAAATTCTTGGAATCGGTTCAGTAGTTCTAGAGATTGCCCACTACATACATTAAAACAAACAAACAAATTTTACCTTTCTATATTATTAGTACAGATAAGAATAACGAAAAATACTTAACAATAAAAAATTACAATTAAAAACTATATAAGTTTTAATTACATCGCGTAAGGTTCCCTACTTCATTAACCTATAAAATAGAGCCATGTGTCGTCAAGACGTCAAAGCGTCACATTATTCATTATATTCGATTTACGACGAATAGGCGAAATTTTTCTTTGTAAAATACAGTGCTCGCCTTTTCTTGTATTGTGTTGTCGAATCAATGTTAACTCGATCCCAAGAAACAGAGATGTGTGACAAATTCTGAACGCATCTGTTTCCTTTTTAGGCTATTGGTACGATGATCACATTTAAGTTAAAAAAATCAAGAAATGAACTTATGATTTCGACATGGTTGTTATCATAAATAATGGGTTAAACATTAAACAATCTTAATAATTGCACAGATTATAAATCTTTGAAAATTTGAAAAATAACGCATTGGTTATCGGCAACTGATGATTCAAGTTTTTTATTTCGAAAGCTGTTTACGCGTATATTCGAAATATTTAACGCTATTTCTTCTACCTTGTTTCAAGTTAGTGAGGAGTGCAAAGTTTGAGAAGAAATATTCAAAATTCCACTCTCTTTTGATATGTTTTAATGTCAATGCTAGTGGTCGGCATTTGGTTAGGATAATATCTGTTTGTTTTATCTTTATTCATAATTTGAAATTATCCACGGGAAGGTTATGATTAATGCAATGTAATCACGAATAATTATCTGATTATTATTCATGAATAACTGATTAACCAAATTTCTGTGGATTATCTTGTCCAAACGCCGACCACTAGTCAATGCATATGAACCAATACATTGCAGTTACAAGGAAATCAAAGCCCGTGATTCAACTGAAATATATATCCAGCTCCATTTCTCTTAGAGCTTGTTCTACCCTTGAATTCTTCCGCGCATACCAGATTTCAGCAAATAAGATAAAATTGGACAGTAGGTTTAAAACCGCGAATAGTATAAACATGATGCTGATATCATGAAAGGACGTCTTCGAGAATACCATGCTTTGTTCTTTCTTCATATACTTTGAGCACCCATTCCCATGCATTAGATACTTA
Source organism: Phalangium opilio (assembly GCF_054372755.1). Lineage (NCBI taxonomy): Eukaryota > Metazoa > Arthropoda > Arachnida > Opiliones > Phalangiidae > Phalangium > Phalangium opilio. Next base: position 1,329,107 of record NW_028324236.1, on the reverse strand, counting down.
TGTCGGATTTCATGTCCAGTTTCCCAATAATTCTGAGTTCTGAAAACAGAATTTAAAGCAAATCTCAAAAATGCATTGAACACATTGATGGAATATGACGAGATAAGTTTGTTTAAGCAATCTAAGAACTATTTCTTATAGGAAAGATACCGACATTAAAAGTATTTTTTAAAGAAATTCACACAATTTCTAGTATGTTGCTGGGGTTAAATTACTAACCGTCCAGTTCGAGCATGTACAAGAAAGAGCAAGACAAAGCCCATGGGCAAACATGTGTACCTTCTTCCAAGAAGATAACTACGGTTCAAATTACACTTTTGCGCGCCTTCTAGTGACCAAAATTAGTATTACTATATTCATTATATGATAATCCCGGCCAGTAGCGTCGCTAGGGTTTGAAAATTGGGGCGAACTAGTTATTATAAGAACTTAATAAAACAAGACGGCCCAAGGGCTCGTAATAGTAGCCATATCGTACGAGTGAATAGCCCCTCTATACCCTACCCTAATGAGTGGATAACCCCTCTATACCTTACCCTAATGAGTGAATAGCGCTATCTTTTTCAATGCTTAAATGATTTACCGTGCATAAAATCAGAGTGAATAGCCCCTCGATTCCCTACTCTAAACAGTGATTAAATTATAACCGTATAAATTTACTTATGCTGTAATTCTAATATTCCGGCAAATCGAAGAACAGATAGTTTTTAGTGATAATCCCCTCGATGAGTTTACAACATAGACTTATGCCGATGCACACTTATCGCATCTTATAAATTTCTAACAAGGACTTATGCCCAGAAACTTTTGAAAGAGAAAGTTTAGTTATAGTGATTACGCATTTTAGTGATTATCCCCTCGAATTACCTTTAGCAATGCTAAAATGATCAAACGCATAACGCCCATTTAACACTATGTTAGCTCTATCTAAACCCACATTTGAATTAACCGCCAAAACGTTCCAGTCAAACATAACATAAATGACGATAGCTACCGAACGAAACGGGGAAAATCGTTATCTATTTAATTAGCACATACATAAAAAGAAAATAAATATAAAAACCCCAAACATACAAATTCATAAGTATCCGACCCCACAGATAAAAATTCAAAAGTTTCCGACCCCCACAGATTAAGAGGTACCCCACCCCACATCACCCCGACATTTTAGAGATAAGAATAAATAATAAAAAACTCGAGGTTTCTATCAAGTCTCTATGGTTGAGTGGGTAGAATGTTGGTCTACCACGCCAGCGGCCCGGGTTCGAATCCCGGGTCTGACCTGAAAAAATTTTAATTAAAATTAAATCTCTAACCGAGCTCAGTAACCCCTATGGGTGGGTTGTGGTAATATAAAGTTCCTTTTAAGCCAAAATCGGACGATAACGAAGCGAAAACTCCGGCCACAACTACTACTACGGCTCGGGTCAAACTAAGAGCCTATCGTATACTACGATATGGCTAAAAATTGCATAATGGGTTCATTGGAAAAGTGTAGACCATTAAAACTATCCGCAAACTTGTGTCAACGTGAAATTATTCGTATTTTAAAGATATACAACCTTTTATTGATAAACAGTACGGAACCGATTATAAAGGATTTTCACACGTCTTAAATTTATTTTTAGTTTTGGTTAGCTTTTAGTCCACACTATTGGAACTCCCTTCGAAAGAACATGAAACATTTTACTTGTCTCCATCTGTTCTTTTCTTCAAAATTGTACTGTTTAATATTGAAATTCCTCTCTGCTGAGATGAAACTTAACGAATCTATCATTATAATTTTTAATATAGTGCTGCAGAATTTTAGGTTGCGAAAAGCAATTTTCTGGTAGGGTTTACGGATTACTTTGGGGGGGGGGCAAAAGCCCCCCAAAAAAGGCCTAGCGACGCCACTGACCCCGGCTAATTTATAATTTTCGATTTTATTTTTTCGTTGGCTATAAAATAGCATTAGGCCTACTATTATGAATAAAATCAAGAGCTAGTAATTAAACTAGAGTATCTTTGGTTCATTTGAAACTTGAACTATAGTACCTTACTTTAATTAAATTACAGAATTATATTCATTAAGCTATTGTTACTTCCTCAATCGGTAAATTTTAAACTTATAATTAAGCTACATCATTAAATATAAAGTTATCATAAACTGCAGTATAATATTAATTAGAATACAGTATAATGTTAATTAGAATACAGTTAAATATTAATTAAGAATACAGTATAATATTAATTAAGAATACAGTATAATATTAATTAGAATACAGTATAATTAATTGGTGTTAAACTACAGTAACTTAATCAATGAACTTTTTCGAAATATCATTACTTATAAAGTTATCATAAATCTGACTTGTGAAGATACGTTAATTTTAATCTCAAATAAATTACAGAATAATATTAAATAAATTACGGTAACTTCCTCAATCGGTTAATTTTAAACTTAATTAAATTTCTGCCGCCAAGGAGGAAGAACAGGAAGAGTCAACGTAACCGAGCCCCGACCGCGATCATGGAACCTTGAAGGAGAGGATGGAGTCCAAATCTCTATACCATGTGGTGAAAAAAAAGCTATGTAATTTAATATTTTTAGTTCGAATGTTTTTTATGTAAAAAATTAACTTATTATGTATATATAATATAACAAAGCATAATAAAAGTTAGTTGATTCACGACGCTAGCAAGTTTTCTCTCTCTCCGATTTAAGTGCCCACAATTGGTGACCCCGAGATTTAGTTTATTTTTTACGCCAGAATAAAGCAATACACGGAGAACGATATGTTGGGGAACGACGGCGACGGCGAGGAAACTTCTCTAACTGAACAAATTAAGTATCCAAACGAGAGACTTAACCAAGAGATGTCTACTAAGGACTTCAACAAGGAGGAGAAGCCCGAAAGCCATAAAATTTCTCGTCTCTCAGTCAAGCTTCCTTTATTTTGGAAAGACAATCCTGACCTCTGGTTCTCCACGATAGAATCCGAATTAGCAGAACCACAACTGAACAAACAAGATTCGGCTACGTAGAACAATCCCTGGAGCAAACCATCATTCCTTGTGTCGCTGACATCATCAAAGTGCATTCCGAAAATCCTTATACAGCCTTAAAGAAGTGAATAATCTCTTCATTCTGCGATACGGACGAAAAAAGGCTACGCAAACTACTAAGCGGAATGCAAATCGGCGACCAGAAGCCATAACTCTTCCTACAAACGATGCGTCTTCAAGCTGGTTCACAAGCCAATGATGCTATAATAAAATCATTGTTCATGGACCAACTTCCTGAGCAAGTCCGAGGTATATTAGTCATGAGCAACGAAAGTAACCTTGACAAAATCATCGCTCAAGCTGACAAGATCGTCGAGATCATCCGCCCAACCACAATATCAGCGGTTACGGCAAATAACCCAGAGGCCGAAGATCCACCATCTGTTTGGCGCCTTGCTCAACAAATCAAGGAATTGAACCAAAAGTTTGATTCATTCACCAGGGGTCGTCCTCAGTATCATGACAGGGATCGTCGTGGCAGAGGACAAACCCGTTCACAATCTAGAGGCCGTTCTTACAATCCAAGAGGGAAGCTCTGTTTTTACCACTTCCGATTACGTGAAAAAGCAAACAAATGTCAGGATCCTTTCGCATGGACTCGGAACCAATCCCCACACAAGCGAATGGACCCGGAAAACTAGAAGGCCGATCGGATTTGGCGACGACCGATTTCAATGGCCATAACTCGCATCGCCTTTTCATATACGACTAAACCTCGAAACCTAATTACTTACTCGACACCGGCGCTGATATATCAGTCATTCCACCCACCAAACAAGAACTATTCAATTTCAAATGCCATTTCAAGATATTTGCTGCAAATGGGACACAAATAAACACCTATGGAACGAAAATTCTTCATCTTGACCTGGGACTTAGAAGAATTTTCAAATGGACATTCGTCATCGCAGATATCGGCAAACCAATTATAGAAGCAGATTTTATATCTACTTTCCATCTTTTACCCGACCTAAAAACGAGGAAATTAGTGGACAGTAAAACGTTACTCGGGGAAATTCTCTAACTTTTTAAGCGAGTTATCGCAAGTGATAACTATCGTTTAAAGGGTTGATGTTAACCTCGTGTGTTCTATGAGAACGCGAGATCTGAATAGGCTATTATTTATGTGTCATCAAACCTTGAACGAAAAGTGGCGGATGCCTCTGAGTTCCCCTCGTGCTAATTAAAAAACAAGGTGGGCAAAGTAAAATTTTACCTTCTTAAATATTCACGAGTGATAACTTATCGAAAAGGTTAAACCTGGTCGATAGGTTATCGCTTGCTATTTAATCAAAGACGGTAAAATAAATAAACTTGCCCACCATGTTTTATTAGCACGAGCGGAATTCACTAGACATCCGCCGCTTTTCGTTCAAGGTTCGATGACACACATAAATGATAGCTATTCAGATTCGCGCTCTCATAGACGGCACGAGGTTGACATCAACCCTTTAGACAATAGTTATCACTTGCGATAACTCGCTTAAAAAGTTAGAGAATTGCCCCCACTGTCAGCTTACTGCAAAGTTATCCGCCATCCTGCAACAAACATAACCACTATTTTCGAAACTACAGAATTCCATAAAGTTCTCGCTGAATTTCCGGAGATCATTCGCCACTCCGGACCGTTACAAGAGCCAAAGCACCATGTGTTTCACCATTTAGAGACATGGAAATAACCAGTGGACCAAGACGTTACCTCCGGTTCTATTGGGGCTTCGCACGCCGGTTCAAGAGGATCTACAATCTTCTGCTGCTGAAACGCTCCACGGTGAAACACTCAAGCTGCCTGGAGATTTTTTCCACCAAATTCCGCAACGACAAAATATTGAGGACTTTTTTAGCTTACTGCGCACAATCATGGAATCCGTCCGTCCAACACCTGCTTCTAATCAAGATACACAATATGTCTTCGTAAACAAAGACCTATCAGACTGCTCTCATGTTTGGATTCGCATCGATATGGTTCGAAAGCCTTTACAACCAAAATAAGATGGTCCCTATAAAGTGCTCGACTGTTACGAGAAATATTTCAAGTCACGTATTAAAGGCAGAACGGACACCGTAGCCATCGATCGCTTGAAACCGGCTTTTCCCGAGCAAGAAGTTCAGTTGCCAGCATCCCCGATAGTGACGACCCTACCAACTATGCCCAAAGTCTTAAAGAAAGTTACATTTGCAGACAACAAATCCTCAGATGACCATCTTACCCGTTCGGGAAAACCTTTCAAACCGCGACGTTAGCACTGGAAGGAGAATAATGTGGGGAAATAAAAAACTATGTAGTTTTTACTTTTAAGTTCGAATGTTTTTTATTTAAAAAATTAACTTCTAGCATTTTAGTTTTTTTACCTTGAATGTATATAACATAACAAAGCATAATAAAATTTAGTTGATTCACGACGCTAGCATGTTTTCTGTCTCTCCGATTTAAGTACCCACAACCTATAACGTAGCTTCTCTACAAAGCAGTCCTCTCAGCATCCTCAGTGTTTTGGTACGGTGCGGAAACCTCTAGGATTCCCCTGTGTCTTTATAAAGAAGGTAGTCCCCATACAAATACAATGGTTCTGATGAGAAATTGCCTATCGTAGGGTTGGTGCGTGGCCAAGGTACGCTGAGAGTTTCATACTCGCAGATGGGCCATCGCCATAGCGCTCTTTTTTTCCTGTTTGAACCGAGTAGATAGAAAATGACAGTTTAACCGGTGAGATGCCGCCGTTGCCGCTGATGACGCTGTTGCCGCTGTTGGCGCCTGACACCAAGTTGGCGCCGTTGCCGCTGTTGGCGCCTGACACCAAGATGGCGTCCTCACTCCAGATTTTTCGGCGGGGAAAACCAGGGGAAAGCTTGACACCATGTTGACTTGTGAATGGCGTGGAAATTTTCAATTTCGGCGGGAAAACCAGGGGAAAGCTTGACACCATGTTGACTTTGTGAATGGCGTGGAAATTTTCAGGGATAATTCCATGACGTGGCCGGAGAAATTAAGAAAATCAGGCGTCATGTTAACTTTTGGCGTCGTGACTGAAATATACATGATAGGACGCGTGATAGGATGGTATAAAAGACAGGGTAGGTTTAAAGATAAGGTACAACTCTCCAAGCCTTACTACAAGACGTTGAATTGTACTGGTTATACATAGCCCATCATACAGAAATGGAATCAGTCAAATTGTAAGTACTAATTTTCTTTTTTAACATCTCAGTTAAACCTTGCCAGTTTCCCCCTAGGATATATTATCAGTGTTCGGTTCATTTTTTCCTCATTTATCGATATGGATTTAAGTATGAAACACCCATTTACCGGACTCGTAGCCGGGGTCACGGGATGTGGGATGAGTGTTTTTGTAGGAGAGTTAATTAAGCATAGAGATATATGTATTTCACCTACCCCAGAAAGAATAATTTGGTGTTACACGGAATATCAGTCGAATCTTTTTAGTACCATACTATCCCATACCCCGAATTTGGAATTCCACGAGGGATTATTGGATGTTAGCACCTTAGATGCTAGTGTGAGGAATTTCGTTATACTAGACGATCTATTATGTGAAATAGCGAATAATAAGGATGTGACAAATCTTTTCATTAGAGGTTCCCACCATAGAAACACTTCTGTTCTAATTTTAATGCAGAATCTATATTACCCTGGAAAGGAAATACGTACCCTGAACCTTAACGCCCATTACTTGGTCATATTTAAAACACCGCGTGATCAATCCGCCATTGTTAATATTTCGAGACAAATTTCACCGGGTAATAGCAAATACGTAGTGGACGCGTTTAGACAGGCGACATCTGAACCCTACGGTTATCTCTTTGTAGACCTTAAGGCCAACACCCCGGATAATCATAGATTAAGAACAGGTATAATTCCAGGGCAACAAGCAGCGGTATTCATACCGAAATGACGGCCATCCTGGAAGCGAACATTTTCAGGGTCAAGGGGGAATGGATCGTTAAGGAGCTCTCAATGTACTTGAAGGAGACGGCAGCCTACGACGTCTGGATTTTCCAATCACCATGTCCATTCTCGGAACTATCTATTAAGGATAAAAGACAGGTTCGCTGGCTGTCTCGCAACATTTGCGACCTAAGTTTCGAGGAGGGAGATTATCCCTACGAAACGCTGCAGGAAGTAGGCGAGTACATTCGCCAGAAAGCATCATCCTTCGTTACGAAGGGGGCGGAGAAAGCTTTGGTTCTATCCAGGGTCTTGGGAGTGGACGTTACCAACGCCGAGGAGTACGGGTGTCCGAAACTGACCACCATCGAGGACTGCGAGACCCCCAAAGCCTGCACGTACCACCGGAACGACAACAACTGCACCCTGGTGAAAGCCGCGAGGCTAGGCACATGGCTCCATCGGAGAGAGTACGCGAACATTTAAATTTTTTAAATTATATATCAAAATGTAATGGGTGTCAGAGAAATGCCGCAATAAAATATGCTAATAAAGAAGCTATAAAATCTATTACCGAGTGTTGTATAAATATCCTACAGGGTAATGTCCCTCTTTCAGAAAACGAGAAGCGGCGGTTGAAGAAACATCGACACGCCATAAGACGAGTTACGTCGAAAATCCCTAATTCAAAAAAGAAGAAAATACTAATTCAAAAAGGGGGCTTCATCCCTTTACTCCTTGGACCCTTACTATCTATCATCAGCTCAGTGGCAGGTGCGGCTATAAGTCGCGCAATAAAATAGAATGGCACGAAAAATGTTATTAATTTCTGAAGACACGTATAATAGGTTAAATTCAAATAGCGGTTTCAAAGTCGACACTTCGATGGAGTTAGAGAAGGATGATAAGTTGAAATCTATTATTAACGATGCTAAATTAAACGATACTGACAAATTATTAAGATATAACCAGGTACTTTCGAGGGAAATTAGTAAAACGGCGAAAAAGAAGAAAGTGAAACCAGCGAAAAACCAGAATTTGAGTTCTGAAATCGTCTCTTCGGTCCCCTCCTATAGTGCAGTAGATTGTTTGAACTTGTATAAATGGATAGACCATATATCAAAAATAAGATGGACACACGCCGGGGAATTACTATATGAGAATCGTAAAATCGTCGGTTCCAATATAATTGATTTATTGGCTTATACTGCGGCGAGTTCTAAAAAACGGTCGCTCGTCATTGGCGCCTCACAGTTTTACAAACTTTTATATGAGGCTAATGTACCGCGAGCATTAATTAAAATTAGAAAAACAGACCTACCCCCACCTGAAAAAAGTGAAACGAAGAAAGAAAAAGTGGAGAAAGAAAAAGTGGAGAAGGTGAAGGAGGATTATTATTTCCCATCCCAGACTGGTGAAGGTTTCAGAAATTGGATAAGCTTGTAGCATTTGTTTTTTTAATAAAATACGTTTCATTTACATTCAACATTTCATTCATTTTAAGTAACCCGACATGGAAGGTTGTGATAACCAGGTGGGTACTTTTGTGGCGTTAGCCAGCCTAGTAGACACATTTTTTAAATCACCTAAAATTTTAACTGTAGTTTTAGTAATTGTTATATTCCTAATTATAGAAGTTAGCGACTTTCTCTTCTGGCATTATAGTAGTGTAACAAACCGCACCCTTAATGGATAGACTAAAAGAGATTTATTCCAAGGTTTCTGACCCGGGTTCCTACGGGAGTGTTCTCGGGCTATACCGAGCGGCTAAAGAAGATGGGTTAAAGGTTACGGTAAAAGACGTAGAGACATTTTTAAAAACCCAAGATACGTATACATTACACAGGAATGCTAGAAAAAACTTTAAGAGAAATAGGACAATAGTTTATGGGATTGATGAGCAGTGGCAGATTGACTTAGCTGATTTGAAAAGCTTAACTCGTCACAATAAAGGGTTCAGATACCTTCTATGCTGCATTGACGTTTTCAGTAAATACGCCTTTGTGGTGGCTACCAAGGACAAGAAAGGACCGACCATCCTTAGGGCTTTTAAGGCTATTCTAGATTCTGGTCGATCGCCAAAGCGAGTGCAAAGTGACCACGGAAATGAGTTCATATGCAGGGATGTTCAGAGAGAGTTGAAAAGAAGGGGGATTGAGTTCTTTGCCCCGGATTCCGAACAGAAAGCTACGATAGTTGAAAGGTTCAACAGAACTCTAAAAAGTCGCATGTACCGGTATTTCACGGAAAACAATACCCATAAGTACAATGACGCTCTTAAAGACATGGTTCAAGCTTATAATAACAATTATCATCGATCCATAAAGTGTAAACCTGTTGAGGTCACGCCCGAAACATCCAGACGGGTATGGGAAAACCTTTACGGGGATATAGACTTCTCTCCACCATTAAAGTATCCTTTCGATATTGGTGACGTAGTTCGGATAAGTAAACATAAGAATATTTTCGAGAAGGGTTACTTGCCCACGTGGTCGGAAGAACTTTTCAAAGTGGTGGAGAGATTACCCCGCAGTCCACCGGTGAATAAGATCCAGGATTTGAGTTCGGAACCAATTACCGGTATTTTTTACAAGGAAAAATTACAGAAAGTGGGTAAAGACCTAAATTCTAGCGTGTTTAAAATAGAAAAGATCTTGAGGAAACGTCGCAGACCCGACGGGACGTTAGAGAAGCTAGTACGTTGGAAAGGATACTCTCCGTCTTTTGACAGTTGGGTTCAGGAAATAGATATAGTATGAGCTTTTACATCACTTTACCTTCCGACTCGTCGATGAGGTATTTTCCCAACAATACGAGAAGTAAATTCAGGACATACCTCCCTGAACCCGTAAAATTGGAAGGATTTTACGAAGTAGGCTTAGCGGAAATTAGCTACCCGCACACTTGGGATAATTTGAGTAAGACATGCTCTCTTATACTCGTGAGTAATGGTAAAGTAGTATATTCTACAATTATAGAGTTACCCGCTGGATATTATGGTAATATCCAGGACCTTATCGAGCAACTTAACTACGTCGAGGATGACGTGTCAGGCGTTATTTCGCGTGAACCTTCAATTCCCGCCCAGCTCAAGTATTCCTTTAGTTACATAAAACGCATACGAAGAGTACAAATTTCTCTCAAAGAGGATTATTTGTTAACTATACCGGGGGAGTTAGCTGTTATTCTTGGATTTTCGAGAGATTCCACAGAATTCACGACTTTTTCTCAGTCTACCATAGCTAAGTACCCCTTTGACCTCGACGCAGGAGTTCATTCACTCTTTGTTTATAGCGACGTGGTCGAGAGTAGACCCGTGGGGGATGTATACATACCTCTACTCAGAATCGTTAGCGTGCAGGGTAATGACGGAGAAACGGTAGACAAAGATTTTCCTAGACCACACTACCTCCCCCTCGCCTGCAATACTTTCCAGTCAATTGAAGTTAACATAATGAGTGAGCTCGGTACTCCCATAGAGTTCGCTAGAGGGAGAGTTCACGTTACGCTACATTTTAGACCACGTAGGATGTGGTCACCGTTATAAATTAAAAGGTAAACGGACTCGAATATCATTCACACTTGAAGTGTTAGATGAAGAACATCGTCAAATCAAATATGTCCTTTAACCAATCGGACTACGATCAACACTTTTTAAACCAGATCGGACATGGTGGGAAATTTGATTATTATAAACACTTTCATTCCCAAATTGGTAATTCTTTGGCAGTATACAGGGGACTGCCGGTGCAACACGGCTACGGACTGGGAAACCTGATTTCATCGGCCTTTCGACGGGCTATGCACCTACTCAAAAGGGGTGCCACATACCTCGGAAAAAAGTTTTTGAACACATGTGCGAAGGTCGTGACTGACGTAGCTAGCGGGATTCCTGTAAAAGCATCTGTAAAATCTCATGGAAAAGCCGCGGCTAAAGACGTCGCCCTTAGTGCGGCGGAAGAAATCCGAAAAATGACGGGGAATGGTAATAAAAGGAAGCGTAGGTCTAGATCACTCGTCAGTTCAGTCGTGACAGGGAAGAGGAAAGCAACATCCTTTAAACATCCAGATATTTTTACCTAAAAAAATATAATGACACATGTCCACCCTGGTTCGCATGGGTCAATCAGTAGCGAAGTCGAACTTTTCGACGTACCCCTTACCAATACCAGTATTCTGAGTGGAGAATGGGTCGAATACAGCCCAATATCGAACATTAACGAAAATTCGACAATCACGTTTACCGTAGCTGGTAGTTCCGACGCGTATTTGGACTTGTCCAAGACTTTACTACATCTCCAAGTCAGGAATGTTAACCCGGCTGATGGGACTACAATTCCAGCCGCTGCTGATAAAGTGGGACCGGTAAATAATTTCCTGCATAGTCTTTTCAGCGAAGTACACCTTTCGGCGCAAGAGAGATCGGTTACACCTTCACCGCAAAACTACCCATACAAGGCCATGTTTCAAACGGCGGTGACATTCGGAGGACCGGCCAAAACTAGTTTTCTTACTAGTTCCATGTTTTACAAAGACACGGATGGAAAATTTGACGAGTTGGATGAGAACAATGGGTTTAAAACACGAGCGGCCTTTGCTAGAAAAGGAACAATAGATATGGTCGGAACTGTACACTTGGATCTTTGTCAACAACCTAGATATATTCCAAATATGACGAATCTTAAATTCAAGTTTGTTAAAAGTCCGAATGAATTCTGCATACACGCGGAAGGGGTGGTTAAATGGAAAGTAGTTTACGAGTTGGCATCTCTTCATGTTCGCAAAGTAAAATTACCCTCGGAAGTACTTATAGCGCATGCCAAATGTCTGGAACTGGCAACTATGAAATACCCAATTATTCGCACGGAATGTAACTCTTTTTCAATTAACAGTGGTACCAAAATATGCGTTAGAGATAATTTATAAATAAATAAATGTACATTATAAGTTCAGCTAGCTAATTGGACCAAGTCATCTTGCGATTTATTGCCACTTATCTAACGCCTTTACAATGCATTCATGGGTCAACTACCTAAAAGAGTTCTTTTCGCTCTTGTAGACCAGAATGCTTATTTGGGTGAATACAAAAAGTCCCCGTTTAATTTTCAACATTTTGATTTAAATCATATTGCCTTGTACCTTGACGGAGCTAGCGTCCCTCATAAACCTCTTACCCCGAACTTTTCTGGTGGTCAATATATGAGATCTTATACTAATCTCTTTACTCAAACCTCTCAATGGTTATTGGACGAGGGAAATTACATTTCACGGGAGGAATTCCCCAATGGGAATTGCATATTTGCTTTTGATTTAAGCGCCGACCTCAGTAGTTCAACTTCTCAATTTCAATTGATAAGGAATGGTAACTTGCGATTGGAATTAAAATTCGCCAAGGACTTACCCAAGACTATCACAGTTTTATATTACTCCGAGTTTCAGAATTTGATCGAGATTGATAAAAATAGAACTGTTATTTACGATTACAATTAAAAAAAATGGACACACTGCAAATAACTAAAATTATGCAAAGGGATGAATTCACCAAAGATCTGTTTCGAGGTGTTTATGCCGCAGACCAGCTACCCCGGAAAGTAAAATTTTCCCTTCACTCTATATTGTAAATACTGGCTCGTCAAAAACCGAAGGTTTGCATTGGACTTGTATATATTTTTCAAGTCGACAAAATACAGAGTTTTTCGACAGTTTCGGAAACCCTCCCGACATGTTTGAATTTAATGATTTCGTGGAACGTAATAGTCTTACTGTAACTTTTAATTCAAAGCAGTTTCAAGGAGATTTCTCCAATACTTGTGGTGGATATTGTATTTATTTTTCTTTGTTCAGATGTAGAGGTATTAAATTGTATGATATTTGTTCAAAGTTTAAAACTGATAAAGATACGAATGATAAAATGATATCGGAATTTATGTATAAGAGATTTTCAATAAAGTTTTTTTAAAACAAATACAGAGTCTTGAATATTTTTTTACAGATAACCACGCGCCTCGCACGCGCGCGGGATTTAAATATTTCCCCGCGCGGATTAATTCGCAAGCGCGCGCGCCGTCTCGCGGGGAGGCCTGGCCCCTCTCCCCTCCTCGTACATGAAAAATTGAAAGAGTAGGAAAAATTCGAATAAGAATACTTTAACATATTTATTTTATTTTCAACAACATTCAAAAATTTATTAAAAAAAAAGAAAGAAAAAAAGTGATCAAGTTTATATAAATTTACAAGAAAGACATTTAAACAATTCTAAGTTATTTATTAAGATATTTAAGTTACACAATTCAAAAATAATTCAAGAGAGAAACCGGGCTATGCCACGGAGGAAAACTCTCTTTTATAGATCCCTAATTTTACAATGTCCCAGCGCGTAAGTTGATACACCGTCGATGATGTAACGTTTATCATCGCACGGGTTCAAGGCAAGTTTCGTCTGTCTTATGGAAAAAAACTCATGTTTTAGGCTGACGATTCTTTTCACTTCCTCTACGGTGAGTTCCCGCTGTAATAGACACGCCTTATATTCGGCGTGGCGTATCTTCTTCTGGACTACTCTGCGACAGATTCCTTTAGCCGTTTTCTTTTCTCCCTTCGCAGACAGTATGGAGTACATCTTAGGCCTTAACCCGCAGAACTCCTGGATAGGTGTCCCATTGAGTTCGTCTTTAAACTTCCCAAGGACTTTCTTATTTTCCTCGCTGAACAATGGATGGTCTCGAGGGTAGTCTGAGAAGTCAAACATATCCTTGTTCTCGGCAAAGTCCCTGGGCAAGTCATCGGTGAATATCTCGTAGGTCAGCGAGTCTATAATGAGTTGGAAAAAAAACTTTAGTTGCGGTTAGGGGATAAAGCGCGAAAAACATGATTTAACACTTACCAGTATCCGTGAAAAGAAGTTTAGCGTCTTTTTCGTATCTTGCTCTTATAGTATTATAATGAAAGTCGTACATAATCAACTTTGACAAATCTAAGATAGCGAACCCTGTGTAAATGGGTCTATCTAAGGTTAAGACCTTATGCAGTGCGTGAATCCCGACCAAGTCGTTTTTGAATACGGTAAATCTTTGGAATGTAGGTGAACTTGCTTTTTTAATGGCGCGTTCCCTAGTTTGTACGAGATCTAAATTTATACGGTTGCGGATATTCTCCATGGTTTTCCCAAACACAGAGTTGTTACAAAGCTTGAAAAAGTCTTTTTCAAAAGCGTTGACCGCTAGCTTCCTCTTCTCTGTATTAAATTCTATGAAGGGTTTTAACCACGCCCCCTGTTCAAAAGTGAGAATTTTATGGATTTTCCCCAATTTCATCCCTAATGAGAGATAGAACTTAAGGTTCCGGTAGTGTAGGACATATTTCTCTCTATTGTAAAGCGTCGGTATTAGTTTAGGGAGGCTATCTTTTATCTTAAGATTTAGTTTGTTTAATTGATCTACCGAAAAGGGTGATAGTTCGTCCACTTTAACAACTCGCTTTTCAGGGGCTAGGGGATAGCAATTATGTTCCTCGTGTAAATTATCAGGATATTCGAGATCTACTTCTAAAATAAATCCCTGGGAATCGTCGTCGGGATGGTTAAGAATAATTTCTCGAGTGTAATCCTGACACGGGTGCAACCATCGAAAGCCTCCCATAGGCAGGTGGTGGCACATGAAAGTTCCGAAAAGGTTATTACATTCTAAATAAGTGATGTAGGAACTAGGTTTGGCAGGGTCGTAGGTTTCGGGGAGATCCTTATTATTGGCTACCGCTAACCTATGTGTAATAAGAGATACACCCCCTCTAATTCCTTTCTCAATGAATAGATGCATGTCCGGATCAAGGAATAGTTCCAATTTTACCCCGGTCATACGTAGAGCACTTTGCCAAGCGAACCCGGGACCGGTAAAGGCGTGGGCGCAGTCTAGCTTGTAGTACTCTAAACACATAGCCCGGAAGTTCTCAAATACATCCGCTAAGAGTAGAACGTCGGTTTGCACATACAAATCGTGGTACTCACCGAGGTTAGCGATTCGGAATTCCTCCCAAACCTTTTGAGCATGGGAATAATCCTCGTCACTAACCCCTTCATCAGTCAAGGTGTTGAAAAAGTCTTCTTTAGGTGGCAACTCCGTCTCGCCGAATTTCCTCTCATCGTCAAAGTAATCGTAAGGGTATACCTGCTTCCTCAACAGGTACGTCACCTCCTCGGGTTTGAAGACAGAGTTTAAGCATTTAAACTTGTCCGCTCCTCCTCGACTCAAGTTGAAGACTAGAAACTCGAGAGAAGCTGGCATGAACCTGATTGAATCTAAAAAGCGTAGACTGCCCAAAGAAAACGATATGTAGGTTTCGGAATTGGTGGGTATGCACTTGATATCCCGGTCCTTAATTAGTCCAATTTTGTCCATTATGAGATGGGAGTCGTATCGGGATAGATTATGCATAAAGACGGGAACAAAGTTCGGCGTCTTCAATTTGAGGTTACACGAATTATGGGCCGCACCCCTGTAGGCTCCATTCGTGTGATCGTGATCCCTCACTTTGTGGTTATCAGGGGTGAACTTTTTCCCGCATATGTAACAAACCTGAGCCGAAACGAAATCCGCTACTTCCTGGTCAGTCAGATTCATGGGCGTGTTGTCCTTAAGTTTTCTCTGGATAATTTCATCTTCGAGTAGAAGTTTTTGTAAAAAACTTTCAGCAGCATCCATGCCCCGGCACGTAACGGGTTTCGACACTGTTCCATCATGTCCAACAATGACGTAGCTGTATCCGCAGGCAATGTGCTGCGAGGTTTTGGTGGTTGAAGAGAGGTTGACGTCCGGATCACACCTATGTATTTTTTCGAGAACTGACTCAAAATCGGCGTAAATGACGAATTTAACCTGACGAAATAGAAAATAGGAAACGTATTAATATCAGCATTTTTTCTTAACGTGATAGTTAAAGTTACTTACATTTTGCTCCCAGGCGATGTTTTTAAATTCTAGGATGGGTTCCTTTACCGGCATGCGAATTTTCTGGGGGCCATATATACTACACTCTTTAACGTGTTCCTTGTGGTTCTGTTCGGCATTAGTACCGGAGAATCGGTGAAGGCAGTAACGGCAATAATAGGCTCTTCCGTCATGTTTCGTTAAATCCGACATGAGTTGGCTCAAGCTTCGAATTAAACAAAAGTGCTTCTTTTCCCCCTCTGTTAATAACAACAGGTCTACCTGACGAGGTACGTCCACCCTGTTCGAACTTACACGCAGCGGAAATATCTCGTTTTCATAGCCGAAAATATTGATCGATAGATTGTTATCTCGCTCGAACTTTTTTAACGCATCCTCCTTTATTTCAACGGGGAATGTGATTGCCGATGTTTCTAGTTCATCTTGGTATCTCACGTACTTTTCGACGTCATTGGGGTGATTTCTGCTGTTGACGGGGTGTAAATGCGCTAAGACTGACCACAGGAAGCATTTATTGTCCGTGTTTTTAATGTTAAGAATGGCCAGTTTAGAAGCTAACTTTTTAGGGGTTGCGAAATACGTACCCCCGTGTAGTGGCATATAAGCTATTATATTAACTTGTAAAAATAAAATTCTATCGAGAGTCCAACCACTACCTCTTCCCTCAAATTCTTCCATTAAGCGACGTAAAGTTAGTACTCCCAAGTCAATTTGTTCCGGAATAATACCCGGATTTAAAATAATAAGGTTCCGTGTTCTATGGTATATTAGACATTCCACATCCTGTTCTGAATTTCCTAGCTCGCGCGTGTAACGAACGCGAACTGTTAGGTACCACTTTATACCTTTATCCGATGCTAGTTTGTTTCTTAGATAGTTTTCTATAGCTAATCTATGTCTCTGAATATACCGATCTACGTCAGTTTCCACCCTTGCGGGTGTAAATCTGGCGCAGAAGATTGCGTTAGCCAATACGTTTAGCTCTTCCAGTTCGTCGGGAGGAGGTTCATCGGGTACGGGATCCTCCTTCTCTTCTCTATCCATCAGGTTATGAATGTCTTGATTGTCTTGACTTGTCAGGTCAGGCAGTTCGTCCGGGTCGTAAAAGTGTTCCGGAACATGGGCATTCAATTCGTCTTGGTTGTCGAACCGTTTGAAGCAAATGTAGCAGGACACTTTACCGGGCGAGGTGTCGGTCGACGTGATGTTCTCGGGTTGATTCCCTCCTTTAAGAATGGTACTCTCTTCTCGGTCCATCAAGGCGTGCAAGGCTTGGTTTTTCTCGTCGTTCAGGTCATCCAGCGAGTCTTGATAAGGAACGTTCGTCACCTCACGAGCAACATGCAAAGGAGATGGAACATCTTCCTGGTCCATCGGATCAGGCAAGGCTTGGTTCCCTCCTTCGGACAGCTCGCCTAGTTCGTCTGGGAGAGGAATGGACCGCGCTCCACTAGCGTCGTCAGACAGAGAGTAGACACCCGGCACGGGAGGGGCGTTATACGTCGAGGTCGAGGCGACGGCAATCGGAATTGGGGAGGGGTGCGTAACTTTTTGTTTTTTAACCCGCCGTTGAGTGGGGGAATTATGGGAAGCTAAATGCTTCTGTAAAGTAGCACGTCTAGTAAATGTAGACGGACAAACGGTGCATGGGAAATGAACCCCTTGATGCTTTTCCCGCTTATGTCTTAAAAGATCCTTGTTTTGAATATATTTACGTCCGCATATATCGCACATCACCATTTTAAACGGTTGATTCTATCATTTCAGGAGGAAAAATAATAATAGAACTATACCCTCTACAAAATACTGCGTTTCTAATGAAGTGAATCGTAAAAAAAAATCTTACCTTGTGCATTCAATTTCGATGTCCTTTCGGAGGGTAGAGTATTTAAAAATACTTTTTGGGAGCAGCTCTAGAATTTCGGTGGGAACTTCATAGTCTAAAGACAAAGTATCTTCTAGCGTATAGGGGGGAGGCGCTTTTATACTGTTTTCCAGTTTACTTTAGTCGTAGAATGCATGATTAATGCACTGAAATGGGTTTCTCCCATGGTTTTACCAATTTCTACAATTTTTCCAATCAATAAAACCGTTTTGCACTATTGCTTACCAGACATGATTAGAGGAACGTTTCCATACTTTTTATCTGATACTTGAACATGCGCGTGGGAAGAGGGATTGATATCTTCGCAATATCTGTCTGTTGAAAATAAGATTACCATCTTCCGATATTTGTGCGACGTTTAGGGGAAACATTTACTTACTCATCGAAAGAAATTGTAAAAAAAAATTTTTAAAATCAATACGGAATATCTGCCTTTCTAAACTAATTTGTTCACCCCATGGAAAATTTAACCCCTTATCAGTTAAAACTATGATGCTTTTTATCGGTTTGAGAGAAAATATGATGATAAGATTTAAAATAGGCTTACCAATAATTAAAAATGTGCTTAAAATATTATATAAACCTACATACATTAATTAGAAACACATTACATTCAATCATATTTTATTCAGGATTCTGTAAATATTGTTTAGCATTCAACACATTCGCGGAAAGCATTTGCTTACAGAATGTAGTACTTAGAAATGTTTTATTATTAAGGGAGTTAAGTATTAATTCTAAATTTAAATTCGACACGGCGTTACAATAATGCATGTCCACTCGGTCCTTCCATTCCTCCATGATACAGTCATGTTCCAGTTGCGAGGGGTGGTCGATAAGACATCCATTACAGCTGCCAGCGATGAATTCGGTCAGCTGTTGGGTGACTGTTTCCCTGATGAGTGCATCCACCCTTTTTGCCTCGGCGATGAACGTTATTATTTGAACGTGTACTCCCAGCAATTTTTCCCATAAATATGGGCCTATGGCGAATCCCGTCTTGGTTGGGTAGAGGTTTGCGTAGTCCGCCCCCTTACCCCGTACCATCTGTCTGATGTTCAGCATTTTCCTCTCCTGATAGGTAACGAGTTGAATGCGTCTCTCCTCCGATCCATCGAAGAAGTGGGTGCTGGGTTCGACATCATCCCTCTCGAAGAAATTGTTGACCACATCACGCATATTGTAAAGTTGAAGGTATTCAGCTTCACTCAGCGAGATTCCAGTGGACTCGTCGGTCATTCCGAGTCTAACCTTGCAGTCCGGTGTAATGCTGCATGATTTGGTGTGGGAAAGCTCAAACATGTGGGTGTTATCCCTGAAAAGATACATTAAATATGTTAAGAGGGTAATGGGTTTAACTATAACACTAAGATTTAAAGTAAAAATGAATTGTACTTACATTTTTCAAATGTCCTGGAAAGTCGCAAAGTGTCAATATACGTCGTCTTGGAGAAAGGCTTGGAGAGTTGTACCTTATCTTTAAACCTACCCCGTCTTTTATACCATCCTATCACACGTCCTATCATGTATATTTCATCACCGACCACAACGCCAAAAGTTAACATGACGCCTGATTTTCTTAATTTCTCCGGCCACGTCATGGAATTATCCCTGAAAATTTCCACGCCATTCACAAAGTCAACATGGTGTCAAGCTTTCCCCTGGTTTCCCCGCCGAAATTGAAAATTTCCACGCCATTCACAAAGTCAACATGGTGTCAAGCTTTCCCCTGGTTTTCCCCGCCGAAAAATCTGGCGTGAG
This sequence comes from Phalangium opilio, assembly GCF_054372755.1. Taxonomy (NCBI): domain Eukaryota; kingdom Metazoa; phylum Arthropoda; class Arachnida; order Opiliones; family Phalangiidae; genus Phalangium; species Phalangium opilio. The sequence continues at coordinate 1,309,564 of NW_028324236.1, read as the reverse complement.
GACTCCATCTTGGTGTCAGGCGCCAACAGCGGCAACGGCGGCAACAGCGACAACGGCACCAACTTGGTGTCAGGCGCCAACAGCGACAACGGCACCAACTTAATGTCAGGCGCCAACAGCGTCATCAGCGGCAACGGTGGCGTCTCACCGGTTAAACTGTCATTTTCTATCTACTGAACCGTCATCTTTTTTGCCTGTGAGCCTTTTCCAAAACATGATCAGTAGAGGTGCAAATGTTTTGCGAAACCTACTACGAATCTAGGACTGAAAACCTGCTCTCTGGTAATTCCCGATTTCTAGTGGTCATAAACACCGCGGAATTGAGTTCTTTTACACTCGGTTTTCACTGGGCAAATTTCTTTGCGTCAAGAATTTCGCTAAAAATGAAAAGAAGGTAAGGCAATTTTTATCCACCTGTGTTCGGTTTCCACTGGGCAAAACCGTGGTGGAAAGGAATGTCTATCCGAACTGAACCGGCCCGAGTTAAATCCGCACTCATCTGCTTTTTCACGATAGAGGATGACAGTATCGTCGAAACTCCAACCATGATTAAGTATGTTGCTTTCCGAATTTTTTTCTCTCTCGTATACGCTTTTCTAATCTCGTAGATCTTGGTAGCTCTCTTAGATAAGACTTGATACTGACTTTAATGTATAAGGGTAGTTTTTTGATTGGCTATATTTTAGTATTATGTTTACAAATTTTGAAAATTTCGATTGTACTACAATCCGACACCCTAAAATGTGGTTAAAATTTGAAAGAGATCATTGCAATAGTTTTTCTTCCAGAAAATAAAGTGGTTTTCATTTCCACAAAATAAATCACAGATTTCGACGAAAAACCGGGAATTTTCCCGTACGAATGAATAACATGAGAAAAATCTGCTGTGATAGCCGAAGTTTCTCGACCATTTTTTGAGAACTATATGCTCGATAGGTCTGAAAACGGTTTTAGATCAAAGGTTGAACATTAAATTGGTGCCTTTTGAAGTTTCTTTAAAAACAATTACGTACAAGTATTGTTTTTCATAGTTTTAAATACATACTTTGAATTGAGTGGTTTACCCAGAAACTGTGGAACACACGACTTTTTAGTGGTATGGGTTAGGTAGTCGTTTCACCGCGAATAAAACGCCCTTACGCATAACTAAAGTAAGTTAGCTAGATCACCGACTGCTGATAATTAAGGTACCCTACCGACTGCTGGTAATTAAGCTAGTTTAGCGACTGCTGGTAATTAAGCTAGATTACCGACTGCTGGTAATTAAGCTAGATTACTTACTGCTGGTAATTAAGCTAGATTACCGACTGCTGGTAATTAAGCTAGATTACCGACTGCTGGTAATTAAGCTAGATTACCGACTGCTGGTAATTAAGCTAGATTACCTACTGCTGGTAATAAGCTAGATTACCGACTGCTGGTAATTAAGCTAGATTACCGACTGCTGGTAATTGAGCTAGATCAGCGATGTACGCACAACGCCCTAAGACTTTCTCTCCTATGGTTTCCAAACAATTATAATTATAATTAAGACTGAAGTACAGATATTAATAAAAACTGTCGTTGTAGACGAAGACGGGAAAGTCTAAAAGATAAGTGTGGAAAATTGCCTGAAGTACAGATATTCAAATTTTCACTTTTGAAGACATAATTAAATAACATCAATTATTTGAAAAAATTCTGATCTTACTTTTTTCACCAAAGTTTCATTTACCCAAAATATTTTTTAACAATATTATCAAAATATTTTGCTCTCAATCGTAGTTCTATTAAAATGGCAACTTCAAAATGGCAATTTTTTAAGGGATAATTGGTTTTACTTTCGTTTAACATTTGCTTTAGGACTGATCTGATATCTGAAAACATTAGCTTGATGATTTTACATTTAATATTTTAAAATTGGAAATACTGCGAAGCGGAAAATAACATAGGCCTTTTCATTGTGAGGTATTTTTAATGTCGAAAATATCTGTAGTGTTCGTGATCTGTGAGAGCTATACAACACGTTTATTTTCTAAACTTTCGAAATCTTCACTATTGACGAATACGTTTTGTTAATTTTTCATACGATTTATAATTTATCAGCTCTTAACAATTTTTTGCCCATTTTATTCTCTTTATAGGGCCGATTTCTCAACCTAATTGTAAGTTTTTAAGAGAAAATAAAATGCAATGCTCACTTTTTTTTCAAATAATTGATGTTTTAAAAATTTGTCAAGAGTGAAAATTTGAAGATCTGTACTTCAGGCAATTAATTTTCTACATTTATCTTTTAGACTTTCCCGTCTTTGTCTACAATGACAGTTTTCAGTATTAATAAGTTTGATATGATTGGATTAATTAATGTGAAAAAAATTAAAGCAAAGGTCTCGATTTTTTCAACTTCATGCTCTTCTCCCTCCTTTTTTAAATACCTGTGTTTCCGCGCGAATCGTGGCGCCATCTACATGGTAATATCTTCGATGAAAACATTCTTCTGCACTGGTAAAGCTCTATCCATATTCTACGTCATTTTATCTTTATCCGCACTCGAAAATTATCCACGCAGAATAACAGTAAATGTTCTATGTCTTTATAGGTTCAATAGAAACAAAAATTATTTTTGTTTTCGTTTAGGCTTGAAGTGCAGTAAAGGTTTTGGAGAGCCCAACGAAACAAAAGGTTCTTATTGTCTCTTTAGGTAACTAGCAGAATACATTACCTTATGTTCATGACGTTTTTCATGAAAGTGGTTGCATTGGTTGACATAAAAAAATATGCAAAGTTCGGTAAGAAAGTGTTTTTTCCGTAATGTAAGGGCTTTTCCAAAGTGTGCGATCGATGGCAAATAAATTCCAAATAAGAAAGAGAGCCCAAAATGAGTGCCTTTCCTTTGTTGAAAACGGTAAGTTGAGGTAGTCCCCTGTTTTCGTGCAATTTTTCTAATCTTCGCTCGTTTTCTTCAAAGAGCCTTTCATTAGTGCGCTGATAAAAGGTGAGTTTGAATTGTAGTCATTCATATCAATCATAAAATCAACTTAAGACTAGGTTGAAAATTTCTACCTAGTTTAAAGTTGATGGAAAGTTAGCATGATGCGCGAATTTATGAATTTAAAGTCGGATATCGAAATAAACTGTCGCCACTATCAATGAATTTCCGCCTCCGTACTTTTGAGTTACTTGGTCATAACTCATCCTACATTTGATACGTCACAACCTCTCGCTACTTTGTACGTGCTTCTTGTTCACCGGCTACGGATTACGCGAAATAATTTTAGCACTGTGATGGGCAGGGTTTTATAGATTACCCGTAATCACTTTCCAATGTACCGTCGTGTACAACGACCACACTTAGTGACCAGCCCCTCGGATCTAGCGGGTGTCAAGCCATAATCATGGCAAGGATATCATTACTCGTTCTTAAATAACTTTATTATTTTTCATGATTTGTAATTCAATGGGGACACGTCTTAATTACTCGCCTTATATTGACCGAAAAAATGTGTCGGTTTTTTCTAACAAAGTATTGGGGTCGACATTTTCACACGAACACCTTAGTCTAATCGAGCGTGGAATTCAGATTTCAAAAATGTGGGAAAGAAACGGTGTAACCATTTCAATCGAAAGGGGGATCCGATTCATCCTCGCTAATACTATTGGCGAATAAAGAGCTGGAGTTTAAGCATAGCCCACTCTATCATGATGGAACATAAATGTTGATAATTAATTTTAGAGATTGATTCCACGGTGTATATTCATTCTGTAACGAAAGAGAGCCATTCGCACTCTTAATGATTTCGTAACAAAATTAATGTTAAATGTGACGTCACCCATTTGTCTTGGACCTATCAGAAATTTAGAAACTCCCGCCTACCTTTGGAGTGTGACGTATTTCACGGACCATCCCTCGACAGATTTTTGAAAAGTCCATCAATAATGAAATAGCGTGGTTATTGGGCCCAACTGACTGGAAAATATCAATGAACATGGGGTGCACAACATAGGGTTACGAAGATATATCCCCAAACATTGACCCCTATAGCAAAGAAAAATCCAACAATGTAGAGTACGACTTTAAACCGAGTATCCACCTTGTTTGAACTATTAGACAATTTCAATAGCCTTCAATCTAAAAACATTTAGTACCTTATCTGCGTAAAGTTATGAAATGTGTAGAAGCATGCCTACGACGAGAATGTTAAGCCAATCCCAAGTTTCATGGTGTTTAGCTAACTAATTACCGCACAAAAATAAATTCAAAAATTGTTCGAATGCAATGGATGCTGGGAGATTATCAAGCACCATGAAACAACATTACCGTCGAAGGCATACATCTATACATTTTATACCTTTCTGCTGAGCAAAGGTACAAAACGTTTTTAGATTGAAGGCTATTGAAATTGTCCAAAATCTCTAAACAAGCTGGTTACTTGGATTAAAGTCGCACTCTACATTGTTGTTGGGGGCCAAATCTCCGTAAGCAAATGTTGTACACCACATGTTCTTTGATACTTTCCACTCAAAGGCCCAAAAAACACGTTCCTTCATTATTGATGTACTTTTCAAAAATACCCTGTATTTATATGTTGTTTAAAAGCATTTCGGGTGGCCGTTGGAAGCAGAAATCATTGCATCAACAAACGAGTATTTTCTCTACCTCTAGAACCTAACTATTTCCGTAATATTTAATGAGTATCAAAGTCACCATTTTCTCTGTCAGACTTTATCTCCAGTTCAGGGAACCGAACAAATAAGAATGCGCTTATCAAAAAGCGACATTTTACCTCAATGAAATGATAGAGTTCAAAGTCATTAGGTTCAAATAAAATGGGCATGTCGGGATATTTTAAGATATCGTTTAAGTTATTTATGTTGCGATCAATGTCCACGGTGAGTTTGGTCGAAAGGTTGGCTTTAAAGTTTTCACTAAAATGAAACAACCCATAAAATAGATGGACAATACAATGTTCTTGATAGTTTCGCATTTGTTCTCCAAAACATTAAAGACATCAAGGAACGCCCGGGGTAGTTGCGGCACGAATTGTTTTGCAATCGCAAAGATGAGTTTCCAAAGAGTGTAATTCAACAAGACAATGAAAATCCACACCTATAAAGTCAAAATACGCCTACGGGTGTGAGACTTGACTTTTCGGTTTCATAGCAAGTTCGAGCCGTCACAATTTCTTAATTCCAGTATCAAGTAAATGTGATGTTGCTTACTCGAACCTTTTTCACAAGTCAAAATATTTTATTCGAGTCGTAAAGTGAATTTGAAACTTAAAAGAACTTCCTTATATTAATATATTTGATGTTTCAAATTCAGTTTTGTTATTAGTACAGGCAGAAGAGAGTAAGGACGGCCTTATAACCCAGGTTTTACCCCCCTTCTTTCCCCTCTTTCAGGGGGGGGTTAAACCTGGGTTATAAAGCCATCCTTGGGGTGGGGGAGATGGGGGGGGAATTGAGGGGGAGGGGGACAAGATGGGGGGAATTGATGACGTGATGGTTTTGGCGGGAAATTTGTATTGTTGAGCCACCTGGTGGTGGTTTTCTTGATGACGTCACGGCTAATTTTTTATGACGTCACTTGGATGATTCCTGGAGGGATAGGCTTATGCTATTGTAGGCTTATGCTATTGTAGATCCTGAAAAGGATAGGCTTATGATAGGTTATTCTAGGCTTATTATAATTATGAATCAGAATTTTAGTCAAAAACCTTTAATGAACACAATCAATTCCAATTAATTCGCGAATGTAAGCGTCGTTATTTAAGCAAATGTAGAATAAATTATATAATTGTAGCTTACGCGTCAAGTTTTTGTCACGAACTAAGTTACAAAAATCTTCGAAAATGCTCGAAGGAACTATACACGCTGCTAGGAAATTTTTTACACGGTCCCAATCATTGTGCGACATAGTACCGCGACTTACATAATAATTTTGATATATATCATTCATGCGTTTTACAATAGCTTCGTACATGCATTTAATAACTTCGGCTTGATCATTTAAAAGCTTGAAGTGAAATCTCATAAAACTAAATTTCTCGTTCAGTTTCCCTGCCTCGGCCTTTGTTAGAGTGAATACGCTACCATCGTCTAATACTATACTCCCCTCCATAACGGTTATTTTTATTTTCAAGTTCAAGTAACGATAATTACCCCAGTCGCCACTTTCCATAGCTGAATAGATCTCCGTCCACTCCTCCATAAATTCCTTCAAAACGTCTTCCGAGATGTTGACAATAGTCTCATCCTTTTTTGTCAAAAGCAGGCTTGGCTCGTACCCATTTACTCCAAACACCGCCGAGCATTCAGCCCCGAGTCTAACACGGGCGTTCATGCGGTAAACTAAAACACGACCTCCTACTTTGGTGGACATTCTTACGGCAGGTCTTTATTGCGTGATTTTCTTGAGAGTGCGGGGTTGATAATTAGCCTGCGGGTATATTGACTGATGCTTTTCTTTTTTTATTGTCCTTTATTGCCCACCCCAATAGGACCTTAAAAGGGGGCGTAGCTAAACCAGTTGTATTGTTATCAATGGAATCTGAGTGATTTATGACTCACACCAACGTGTTAAGACATTCCATCGGCTTTTTATTTATACGTAACCATGGTCAGACGGATCTATGGCCATAAAAAGGGACAGAACTTGAACAAAAGAATTTATCCCCATCCGTTTTTATTTTTACTATAAAGACGTGTTTTAATGGGTTTTGGGGTATGGTCGAATCAGTTGTATTGTTATGAATGAAATCTATTTTCGAATTTATTGCTTTGTTAGTTGGTGACTCTTCCTACCACGAAACATTTAATTGATTCCAGGTGTTTGCCCCGAAGGCATTATCCTGACAAGTCTCAACATGTTATGTCTTTGTTGCGGTACCCGAAATTAAAGTAATATTTTTAAAATACCAAAATGCAAATTCAACTAAAAATACAGTTACTAGGATGAAAGTAACGGCCAGTATTTTCCCTGGCTTTGAAAGAGCTTCGCGAATTAACGTCTGCTTAGTAACAGCATCCATTACAATCTAACCTTTCATCCCCTTATTTGGGATATAAATAGCGTCTGATTTGGTCCGGACCTCATTTGATTGTTAGACACCGCCAGGATAAGATGAATCGAGAAATTACCCGTCTAGAAACGTTTGGTGCATTTGCGAGTACGTTTGTAAAACCGTCAGAACTAGCCCGTCATGGGTTTACTATTTAAGTTCGGGGACGGACGCTGTTAAATGCCATTTTTGTGACTTAACGCTACGTGGATGGGAACCTAACGATCATGTTTTCGAGGAGCATCAGAAATTCAAGGCAGACTGTCCATTACTTCAAGGATTACCAACAAATAACATGCCTAAACCCATTGACTAAAGACATGCCACCAAACAGAAAGTACAGAGATGTCCCTCAAGAAGAGTGGGAGAAAGAAAAAGTCATTCCGCCAACCCAACCCATACCAACAACACTTACTCCGAATGACGATATTGTACTAAGAATTAAACGTGTTAATCTCGAGAAAGCTATAATTGAAATGTTTATTCAAGAACTTTTGCGACATGAAAGTTAGATCCAATTGTTGTAATATATTCCATACCTTATTACGTTTTTTAAATTATGAAAGAACCAATCAAAAAACTTGAAATGTAACTCGAAATAAATATAATTTTATTCCTTAATTTGTTCTTTGTAATGCTATTATGATTGATTTAATATCGGAAGGCTAGAAGACGTACAGGATCGCCCACATAGCGTCGGTCCTTTGCCCTGATACACTATGATTGGCAGAATCTCGGTTTTTGAATGATAGGACACCTTCACGTGACTGACTCCAACCACCTCGATCTTGTGTCCGGAAAATGATTTCAATTCTACGCTCGACTTCTTTAGGTCGTCCTTCTTGATGATACCCAGGGCTTGGTGATTCGGCATTAGTGTAAAGGCTCAGCCGGTGTCCACCTCCATTCTGACGTCAACGCCGTTAATCGTGCAGTTGATCCGATATGGCTCTGGTGCAGCATCATCTTGTTGTCTGGAAGGTAGTTGGTAGACTTCGTTTTCATCGGATGTACTTGTCAATGCGAATACATCATATTCCGGATGCGTAGCCTAGTCATCAATGATCTGATTGGTTTGCGTCTCGTTCCGTTTTGGACGACTGCTACGGCAGGCTCTCGCATTGTGTCCCTTTTTCCGGCAGTGATGACAAGTTGCAGTTTTAAATGGACACGTGGCTGGAGAATGTCCATCTCCGTTGCATCGCGTGCATGATTGTTCGCTTCTAGAGTCTCCATTCTGATTCTTCTGGCCGGGTTTATTGTTTCGGTTAGGACGTTTCTTCTTCGAGAGTATCGCTACCGCCTGTACTGGCTCGACTTGACGTGTGCCTCCTTGACTTCTCATGACGCAAGCATTATTTGTTGCCTGTTCCATGGCCTGTGCTATGGACATAGCCTTGGTGAGAGTAAGGTTGTCCTCGGCTAGTAGTCTCTTCTGTAATGAATCGTCGTTACATCCACATACCAAGCGATCCCTTAACATGCTGTCCAATGAAGTTCCGTAATTGCAAAATTCGCTAATACGTCGCAGCTCGGAGATATATTTCGCTATGGTCTCGCCTGGTTGTCGATTTCTGGAGTTGAAGACGAATCGTTCTACAATCTCCGATGGTACAGGATTAAAGTAATCAGTGAGGGCTTTGATCAGTTCGTCCTACGTCTTGTCTGTAGGTCTGCTTGGTCCGACTATGTTCCGTATGGTAGCGTATGTTTTTGATCCAATGACAGTCAATAACACCGCCTTCTTTTTTGCGTCCTCAGTTATGCTATTTGCTATGAAGTATTGACCCAGCCTTTCCGTATAAAGCGTCCATGACTCCGTTTCTTCGTCGAATTGACCGAATTGACTAGTGATTGACATAGTTTCTCTGGAACTTGTTGTCTCTGTCGTGATGAGCCTGGTTTCTTCTGGGAATCTTCTTGCGTGGCAGTGATAGCGTCGTAAATCGGGAAGTGCTTGTTACTTGTACGGTTACTTAATGCATCTCGCCTCCGTCGCCAATGTGTTGTGTTCAATTAATAATGAAACAACTGTTAAAATAACTTAATCATAGTTTATTGTCGATATGATTAAAATACAATACAGGATCTAAGCTACTAGGAGACTCGTCGATAACTGATGGTGTTACAAAGGTTGGCTTGCTATTTATACAATATTGTTATCAGCTAATAGACTTATAATAGGCCAATTGATTTTTTATAGAGCGCGTACATAACAGCTTCCCACCTCAACCACTCGATGGCTACTTTAGCCGTGAGGTGGAACAATTCCAATTGAATTTGGCGCTAGGTGGTCCTTCCTGAAAACGGCATTGCAGAGCCCGGCAATTGTCACGGCAGTGTTAAAGGGGTTAACGTCCGCAATCTTCTCAAAAATCTCCCTGTACTTTAAGCACCCCTCTCTTAAAATCCTAACGTCCAAACGGCAATAATGTATCAATTCTTCAACATAGTTGAAACCTTTTTTGGCTTCAACTTGTTCGTTGTACCATGAAATTAAAACCGAGCGTTGTTTTTCGGTTAGCCTGTCTGGCGCGTAAGATTCTAAAAGAGGCATGCTTTCCCTCAAGACATAATTTGTACGCGTAGGATCTTTTGGATCAACCGAAGGATGGGTCTTAGCTTTTTTAGCCGCGGGGTGGGCTTTAGAGTCGGTAACCTGCATGAAACAATAGTGGGGGTGTGGGTTGAATTTATTGCAGATGACGCAATAGACTTCCCCGCAGTTGTGAGGTGACTTGCGTTTCCCCATATCTATTGTTTTTGCGCAACGGGGACATTTAAAAACCCTTTGGCATACGGATAAAGTTTTGCTTCCACTAGCCTTATGGGCGTCAAAGCATTCTTGCCCCCTAAAGTCGCGATGGCAGGTCCCGCATCTAATTTCTCCCCCCTCGCATTCCTCGGCCCTTTGGCAGGAATAACAATACTTGTTGCAAGCGTGGTTAAAATCTAAGTTGTTGTACCCCACAAGGCACCTCTCGCAGAAAAAATCAAAATGAAAGAGAGGTTTAGGTTTAGTGATGACGTCAAAATGATTTTGATAGTTAAAAAGGTATAGCCGCGGCTTTGGATTACCATCGGCACCGACAATGAAATCTGCTTCCCCGAAAATACGGTGGGGGACGTTTGCTCTAACTGTAAATACTATTATTTGGTAATCAACCAAGTATGATTGAAATCGAGGTAGAGCACCCGCCCCCGCGCATTCGTCCAATGGTATTTCCGCTGCCTCGGCTAATTCCTCCGCCATCTTTCTAAGCCTCTCTCCTGATTTTTTACTAATATCGGTGCGACATAGTGTTTTGAAATCCGCCTCGAGGCTTTTGTCAAGGGGATACATTGTATGATCCCTATGTATTCTAGCAAAAATTAGAGCATGTGGGAGACATAGCCGATCGTTATTTTTGATTTGTATAATGCATTTCTTCTCCCTGGCAAAAGTCTAGAAACTACAGATTCCAATAGCCTTTCCTCGGCGAGCGCCTTGGGGCAACCTCACGCGCTGTATGTTTATTCCTATAGGTTCGAGAAAAAACTTTGACCCCCCTTCGGAATTGTAAGCCTTATCAGCGACTACTTCTAATATAAATCCAATATCTATTTGGTCTCTTCTTCTAAAACTAAAGTCCGCGGTTTGAATACCTGGATAACTAATGCTTGTCTTTGAAATTGCAATCATGTCATCGGGTAAACAGTCGTCTAAAACGTACTATAGGAAGTCGCTTACAGATTCGACGATGTTATGGTCGAATTGTACCTCCATTTCCCATCCATCAAGATTAAAATTGGGGAAGAGCACTACCCCGCTAGAAATCACGTTTACACCTGGTGGTGCAACTAGCGGAGATGGGGGTGGAGGTGGAGGAGTAAGAGCCCCAACCCCTACCTGTCCTTCCTCTCGATCCATTGACTCATGTTGAGATGGAGATATGGGGGGAGTACAATACCCGTCTAAGAAAGAAACATCGGCGTTTAGAAAGGCCTCCTCCAGAGGCGATAAAGGAGGATGATAGCTATTGTTAGCCCTAGACTGCCCGGGGATAATGTTAAACATAGACGGGGGTGTAGAATAGTTTGCCATAAACGTGTCATCGGCATTTAAAAAGGCTATTTCTAACGAGTCAGGAAAGTCGACTAAAAAACTATCATCTTCAATAGGGAGTTCAATTTCTACATTAGAGTTGGCCATTGCGATAATTTAAAAATACAAATACCACAAAATACTAATAATAAATCTGAATAGGCTTAAATAATAATACTAAAACACAAAAATATACTAAAATACTAAATTAGTAAAGTATTTATATAAAAAACTGAAAACACTTGTAAAAAATTTAAAATACTAAAACACTTGTAATACTAAGAGTTAAATACTAAAACACTTGTAAAAACTAAGTTAAAATACTAAAACACTTGTAAAAACTAAGTTAAAATACTAAAACACTTGTAAAAACTAAGTTAAAATACTTGTAAAAAATTTAAAAAACTAAGTTAAAATACTAAAACACGTATAAAAACTAAGTTAAAAATACTAAACCACTAAGATATGGGCACGGAATAACAAACAAGTTTTGTTTGGGAGCAGAAGATTTCTTGGCTTGCATCAACAACGGTCAGAACTAAACTGATGAGTAGCCTAGACTGATCCGCCCTTTTATACTTTCGTGATACAATTAGAAAAATAGATCCAACTCAATGTCATAAACATGTCTTAACACGTTTGGGCTAGTCATAAAACACTCTAAATATAAATTCCATTGATAACAATACAACTGGTTCGACCACGCCCCCTTTTAAGGCCCTAAACCACCTGGTGTGGGGTCCAATTAAAGAATTGACAAAATAAATTCTTTTTTTCAAGTTCAGCCCCTTTTAAAGGCCATAGACCTCTTGGAATGCCCCAAAAGGACAAAGGGAATAGATGCTTTTGTTCCAGTTCAGCCCCCCTTTTCAAGGTCATAAACCAACTGGTGGGGTGGCCCAATTAAAGAAAAAATAAATTCCAATGCATCTAAGGAGCCCGAGGTCATTCACCCCTCCCAAAAGCCATAAATCATTTTGAGGAACTCTCAAGACTGAAAATAGGAATGATTTGAATAATTTTGATAAGTTTATTTCAACGCTTTAAACATTTGAAATGTTTTTTTTCAAATGACGCGTTTCGTGTTGTTAAAATGTAATGAATACGACTGTTTTCGTTCCGATGGATTATTCAATTCCCTATGTATTCCTATGGGATTTTAGGAATTTTAAATGACGCGTTTCGTGTGGGTATAATGCAATGTAAATGTTCAAAAACGTTTTACTTTTAACACGAAATGTGTTGAGAAAAACTAAGTAACACCCTACACTATCACCACTGAAAAGGTTTTATGAAGGATGTAGTAGGTATAATAGCATTACAAAGAACAAATTAAGGAAAAAAATTATATTTATTTCGAGTTACATTTCAAGTTTTTTGATTGGTTCTTTCATAATTTAAAAAAACGTAATAAGGTATGGAATATATTACAACAATTGGATCTAACTTTCATGTCGCAAAAGTTCTTGAATAAACATTTCAATTATAGCTTTCTCGAGATTAACACGTTTAATTCTTAGTACAATATCGTCATTCGGAGTAAGTGTTGTTGGTATGGGTTGGGTTGGCGGAATGACTTTTTCTTTCTCCCACTCTTCTTGAGGGACATCTCTGTACTTTCTGTTTGGTGGCATGTCTTTAGTCAATGGGTTTTGGATGAATATAGGCATGTTATTTGTAGGTAATCCTTGAAGTAATGGACAGTCTGCCTTGAATTTCTGATGCTCCTCGAAAACATGATCGTTAGGTTCCCATCCACGTAGCGTTAAGTCACAAAAATGGCATTTAACAGCGTCCGTCCCCGAACTTAAATAGTAAAACCCATGACGGGCTAGTTCTGACGGTTTTACAAACGTACTCGCAAATGCACCAAACGTTTCTAGACGGGTAATTTCTCGATTCATCTTATCCTGGCGGTGTCTAACAATCAAATGAGGTCCGGACCAAATCAGACGCTATTTATATCCCAAATAAGGGGATGAAAGGTTAGATTGTAATGGATGCTGTTACTAAGCAGACGTTAATTCGCGAAGCTCTTTCAAAGCCAGGGAAAATACTGGCCGTTACTTTCATCCTAGTAACTGTATTTTTAGTTGAATTTGCATTTTGGTATTTTAAAAATATTACTTTAATTTCGGGTACCGCAACAAAGACATAACATGTTGAGACTTGTCAGGATAATGCCTTCGGGGCAAACACCTGGAATCAATTAAATGTTTCGTGGTAGGAAGAGTCACCAACTAACAAAGCAATAAATCCGAAAATAGATTCCATTCATAACAATACAACTGATTCGACCATTTCCCAAAACCCATTATTTTAGTATTTTTATTATAGTAAAAATAAAAACGGATGGGGATAAATTCTTTTGTTCAAGTTCTGTCCCTTTTTATGGCCATAGTTCCGTCTGACCATGGTTACGTATAAATAAAAAGCCGATGGAATGTCTTAACACGTTGGTGTGAGTCTTAAATCACTCAGATTCCATTGATAACAATACAACTGGTTTAGCTACGCCCCCTTTTAAGGTCCTATTGGGGTGGGCAATAAAGGACAATAAAAAAGAAAAGCATCAGTCAATATACCCGCAGGCTAATTATCAACCCCGCACTCTCAAGAAAATCACGCAATTAAGATCATTCAGTCCTCAGCTTTTAAACCGTAAAGACCTGCCGTAAGAATGTCCACCAAAGTAGGAGGTCGTGTTTTAGATTACCGCGTGAACGCCCGTGTTAGACTCGGGGCTGAATTCTCGGCGGTGTTTGGGGTAAATGGGTACGAGCCAAGCCTGCTTTTGACAAAAAAGGATGAGACTATTGTCAACATCTCGGAAGACGTTTTGAAGGAATTTATGGAGGAGTGGACGGAGATCTATTCAGCTATGGAAAGTGGCGACTGGGGTAATTATCGTTACTTGAACTTGAAAATAAAAATAACCGTTATGGAGGGGAGTATAGTATTAGACGATGGTAGCGTATTCACTCTAACAAAGGCCGAGGCAGGGAAACTGAACGAGAAATTTAGTTTTATGAGATTTCACTTCAAGCTTTTAAATGATCAAGCCGAAGTTATTAAATGCATGTACGAAGCTATTGTAAAACGCATGAATGATATATATCAAAAATATTATGTAAGTCGCGGTACTATGTCGCACAATGATTACGACCGTGTAAAAAATTTCCTAGCAGCGTGTATAGTTCCTTCGAGCATTTTCGAAGATTTTTGTAACTTAGTTCGTGACAAAAACTTGACGCGTAAGCTACAATTATATAATTTATTCTACATTTGCTTAAATAACGACGCGTAAATTCGCGAATTAATTGGAATTGATTGTGTTCATTAAAGGTTTTTGACTAAAATTCTGATTCATAATTATAATAAGCCTAGAATAACCTATCATAAGCCTATCCTTTTCAGGATCTACATTAGCATAAGCCTACAATAGCATAAGCCTATCTCTACAGGTATCATCCAAGTGACGTCATAAAAAAATTAGCCGTGACGTCATCAAGAAAACCACCACCAGGTGGCTCAACAATTCAAATTTCCCGCCAAAACCATCACGTCATCAATTCCCCCCCCCCATCTTATCCCCCTCCCCCTCAATTCCCCCCTGAAAGGGGGGGAAAGAAGGGGGGTAAAACCTGGGTTATAAGGCCGTCCTTACTCTCTGGCAGAAGTCCATTTATTTAGCCTAGGAAGTAACCAAAAGCGGGGTTTGGGTCTCCCCTCCCTTGTGTAGCAATCCTGAAGAAGAGCAACACATTCTCCACTTCGCGATAACCTTTCTCAGATCTCCGGTTTAGGTGCGACACGTACGCCAAAATTTTCCCTTTTGAGAGAGAAACCTCCATTGGCTGAAAATGAACGTTGGATCTCTAAAGGGACCGGAAACGACCTCGTTCCATTATAAAACCGAGCCCAGAGTGAAGGCATTTCAGTTTTTATAATTCTTCATAAACCTTTTGAAAAAAAACCAATTTAATGACCGGGCCCGTTCATTATATAGGACTCCACCCCATTTTCCGGACCCTTTAGAGATCCAGCACTCGTGGGCTGAAGAAGTCACGCCCCGTGAAGAAAGACTTCGAGATTTTAAACAGGGTTAGGAAAGGGGGGGAAAATAACCCCCATACACGGAGTTAAAAGGAGTTCTTACCCCAGAAGAGTCGTACGCTATACCAGCTATTGTAATTGCTTAATTTCTAGGCTAATTTAGTGGACTTCTGGTACAGGACACTCGTTTAGAAGTAAGATATTCAGAAATATTTCCGTAAGGACAATATTCACATTTTTCATAAGCCTCATACATTTTCAACTTTTTCTGCCCTTAACATACATGTACTACCTTTTTCTAGAGTCTTTGTCCGTTCGTTTTTTTAATCCTTCGATAGCTCAAGCACTATTCAGCATAGAAAATTGATACTCGAGAGTATGATACATAATATAGTGGCCCATCAAAATAGACTCAATATGTAGTCGAAATTCCAGGCACGTATCATAAATTTTATCTCTAGCAGAAAATTATTATGATTTTCGATGTCAGTGGTGCCGATTTATATTATAAACTTGTCTATGTTTACGGGATATGCCAATTTATTTAAAGAACCTCGCACGGTTAACCATAAAATGGATTTCACTTAATTTTCTACATACTGGCAAACCAGATAAAAACTATGCTTTATTAGTGGACCGAATCTTGAGGAACTTATCTAAACAAAATATGAAACCTTCCTATGGTGTTAATGATGTAAAACGCGCAGTTTGTCAAATTCTCAACGAATTGTGACTGTGCATAAAGCAAAAATACAAACAAACAAAGCTCTTTTTTAAGTATTTGTATAATTAAACTTTATTACCTGTTAACTAATTCGTCATAAAATTAAAAAATAGGAAGAAACATCCTGCATGGAAAAATCTTTTTAATTTTCAATTTTTGTGGAACTTAGGTGATTCTCAATTTTACAAATATAAACATTGCGTACATTTTTAACAATACAAAGAAAACCTAGACACTATCCAAGTAGAAATCCCCTTCGCTGATAACGATAATCATTTTCACATTATTCTAAAGTTAATATTTAATTATTAGTAAAATTTCAAATTTGGGAACATTTCTCCATTTTTAATACGAATTTGGACTTTTGACTTCAAATTGGTTTTCTTTTGATGGACAAATATATTAAGTGTCATAGCCTCAGGTATCATTTCTTTATGCTGAAGAGATCTTGAATTAACGAAAATATTAAAAAATAAATAATTACATAAATAAATAAATTAAAACAACGGAAAATACATTTGAAATGGAGTGCACGTAAAATTTAGGAAATTGAACTACAATGGCATTGTGCGAAGATCTCGATGGCTTCGTTATTTAGATTTACCATCTAGTTTTCCTTAACAAAAACCACTAAATTTCGAAGTAGTTGGCTAGCTAGTACCTGTACCCTCTGCGATTAGGAATTTTCCTTCAAAGAAATATACGACTACTCAAAGCATCTTGAACTTTGGCTTCGAGTCTTACTCGAGCCTAGGCTCATCATTTTCAAAGGCTCGATACCTAACTCGAGACTCGAGCTCAGTATTCGCACATTCCTACTTCTGCCCATAGTTAATTGAAATTCTAGATCATGCGCATCGACCCTCTGACCGGCAAATAAATTATAGCAAAAAGACATACCTGAGGATGGAAAACTTCAAATAGTCCGGTTAATGATACTTGGTATTCAGCTTCGCGATAAATTGACAGAACGTTCCGTTCGTAGAGCTCAAATGGGTGTGTGTAGGATTTGTTCGGGGGCATCGGAAAATTAAAGGTCGTAGAATGCATCCAAGGTGTAGAGGCTAAATCGCCGTTCTAAAACAAAACAAACCTTAAACCAATATAACATACCGTGTGTCATGTAGAAAAACAATACTTGCCAAGTCGATATCATCGACAACAGGTGAGTACGTTATGTTTACCCTAAAAAACTAATCATTTATCTCTTATGTTTACATTGTTTTGGAAAACGCTGGAAACAATTACCGGCCTCTCGGATACAATAGGAATTCATAGCAAAGGTTCTCTCCGTGTTGGTATATGCTCATATCTAATGTTTTTGTCATGAAGTTGAAGTATTTCTAGAAAAACCAAAAACCTCTTCAAACCGAGTCAAATACTAGCTTCCCAATAGTTTCACCCGAATATGCAACACTTTCTGATATTTAATAATAAGGAACTGTGGTAATCATTATTCATGCGTTATATATAGATCTCTTTACAACTAGTTTTATTTATTATTGATAAATACTCCAAGTTTTTCAACGTGATACCTTATCTTTGGGGTTGGAAAGTGCGTGTTATTTTTTATGTATTTAAAACTTAATAGCCACGTGATATTAACATCGCTAGCGACCCTCAACGCGATTCGCGTGACCTCTGAGCGACAAACCCTAATTTAAACAAATTCTCTTTGCGTGTGTTCTGAACTAGTAGAACAAGGGTTTAGGGTATTTTAAAATAATTTTTTTGTTCTTATACTTGTGAAGAGCGAATGAAAGGCGAGGAAGGAGGCGCGGGCCCTTCCCCATACATTCACTCAGTTATTAGTATGGGGTCTATGGTCTCTTAAAGATTCCAAGAAGAAGATATCTATTCCTGCTGGAACTAATAGTTATATATTAGTAGCAGTATTAGAAGTATTAACAAAGGACAAAGGCAAAGAGAAAAAAACATTGAGGAAGAAAGTAGGGCATCGGTGACGTGAGGTTCACGTTGCCTCGTTGCGAAAGGAAAATTATTCCCCCCTAACTGGTATAGTGGGGCATTTCTCACAAGAACAATGTTGCCTAATTATGGGCTACATTATTTTCAGGTATATTTTGTGATCGCACGACTTCATTAACAGGTATTATGATTTCGAATTAAAAGCTTCGATTGTCAAATTTAAATGTACCCTATATACAGTGTGGTCAAGATCAGATCAACACCTTCCTTTGTGAACAGCCCTCAATACTGCCAACGGATGACGTCACTATACTAAATAATACAGGGTTTAAATAAAAGTTTGAAATTCATGTTTTATTGTATGGAAAGTGAAAACGGGTGACAAGGTACGAATAAAAAGGATAATATGTCTGAATGCCACAAAATGTTTTAAAGTTCAGTCCTACGATTACTTATAGATCTTAGGCCTCAAATTGCAACCTCTAATCTCTTTGGTAAAAATCAAATATTCGATGTGTCTACCATTATGGTGGATGCTCACTTCAAAACAACTGTCCATGTCTTGCAATACATTTGCAAGCCCTAAACTCATGACGCAGGAAGTCAGAGTAAACGCTTCCAGTCGACAATTGAAGAAGAAGGGTCCTGTAATTCAGTTTATAAGAATGACCACCCAAACATTTACCTTCCATCGCATTTGATGTTAGTGATGTCGTAACCAGTGATAATTTTTTTGTTTCCAGTAATATACGTTATGCCAATTTACCGTGCCATCCCTGTGAAATTTATCCTCGTCAGAAAACAGTACCTTTCTCAAAAATAAAGGATCGGCTTCTGTGGGAGATTTTTACAATTTAGTTCGGTTTTCTCCTACATAAAATTATACTTTCCGTTAATAGTTTGTTTAAAAAGGGAATATAAAAGAATTGTCATGAGTTGAAGATTTTCAGTTACAACGTTTAAATTTTCCGTTTACATTTTATCCGCATCAATAAGAGACAAAATCTCGTGCTAATTGCAAGAACTTTTTTTTCAACTTAATATATTTTACAATATGTAGTTTTCTTTTTATACACCTTACTAGAGTAAACCTTGCTTTTGAGTCACGATCTTGCACCACCGATATCACGAAGGTTGACGACAATGTCGGTAAAGGTACCACGCACTGGATTTTGTCGGTGTGGAAACCTTTCGGCATAAAGCACTGCCGCTTGTTGAACGTTACCGCGACATTCGCCCAAAATAAACATCGTGTTCAATTTGTTCTGGTTCGAATAGGTTTGCATTTTGCTAATAAACGAGACTAACTACTGTAATTCTACTACTTATAGGTGCACTACAAACACTGTATCTCTAAAGGGACCGGAAATACCTCATTGTTTAGTTTAAAAAGATTGCTGGCTTGAGCAGGTCATGGTGTTTATTATATTGTTTAACGATCAACACGTGACACCGCGTAACCGCTAGATGTTTGGACCTCTAATTTCGTCACCCGACAGATCTAAAGATTTACCATACTGGTTTTTAGTCTCAACGTTGTGGTATTGCCAGTCTCATTAGAAAAACAAAGTCTGTAAGGATGCAATTGTACCAATACGGCTATTAAAAAGGCACAAATGCTGTATAAAAACCACAGCAATAATGGTTGGCCAATATTAAGACACCCCTAACCTTAAACTTTGGACTAAATAAGGAAAAAATAAAGGTTTCATTGGGAAAAACTTTGAAGAAGAAGGTCCGAGTTGTCTGAGGAACCGAGAAAAGAGACCGTTGTGAAAAGAGCTCGTCGTTACGTAGCATCTAAGATCGAATTACTGCAGTTATTCTCCTGTCTTAGTAATATTCCAGCCTAGTCCCACCAGGACAAATTGAACATGATGTTTGCGAGGATTACCCAAGACGGTTAGACTTTTGCGTGAACTAAACCAAGCCGATCCATTTTTTTTAGAAAGGTACTGTTCTCTGACGAGCCTACATTTCACTGGGATGGTACGTTAAACCGGCATAACGTACATTACTCGACCCAACAAAAGTTTCACTGGTTGCGACGTCATTACCATTAATTGCGATGGAAAGTAAATATTTGGGTGGGCATTCTTTGAAACCGAATTATCTGATCCTTCTTCTCGATGAGAAAATCACTGAATACATTTACTTGGACTTCCAGCTTCATAGTGCTTGTAAATGTATTGCAAGACATGGACAGTCGTCTTGAAGAGTGCCTCCGCCACAATGGTAGTCACATCGAACATTTACGGTGTGATGTTTACCAAACAGATTAGAGGTTGCAATTTGAGGCCTAAGTTCTAGGACTTATCGTAGGACTGTGCTTCAAAACATTTTGTTGCATTCCGGCATATTCTCCAGTATTCCTTTTGTACCTTGTTACTTGCATGAAATAAATAATTTATTCCAAACAATGTTTTACACTTGTATAATTTAGTATAATGACGTCATCCTTTGGCACTATTTGGGGTTGTATACAATGGAAGGTGTGAGTTTGATCTCGACCACACTATGTATATATATAATACAGAAACATTTTGTTTCGTGAGTTACATTTAGTAATTTGGAAATTTCCATTTTTTCCGGTAGTGATCGTGTTAACGTTTGACTATACGTTAACATATAAATTGAGGATGTTGTCGATTAAAGATGATTTTAATTCCATTTCATTCTCTCTTTGAGGACAGAATATACATCACTGTTAATTTTCATAAAGAGATGTAAGATGTAAACTAGATCAATCTAACACGTTATGGTACTGTTATTAAAATGATGCTCAAAATGTATCATAAAATATTTTTCGGAAATGAATATTTCGTTGAATAAATGTTGAGTAATTTTTTCAAATAACTGATTTTTAATGATCAAGCCATTAAAACTAAAAATTTTAATTTGGTTTTAATTTACTTTTTCCTTTTAACACTTCTTTTTTCACGTTTTCGTCTATTACTATATTCTGGAATTTTTAATTCTCTGTTGAATCTGCCTCACAGGTACGAAATAAGCTATTTATGATCAGCATTATCCAAACAATTGACGTAATTACATTTTAATATAATATAGTGCAATTTTACTCTGTTCAAAGTTAATAATTTAGTTGAGGGTACTTACCACTAACACTATGACTTTCATTATAGTTCTGGGATCCATGACGTAGACTATAATATATAATTATATAATTATTTATAGATATATATATATATCATAGATGTTTCGAAAAAAAGAAAACTCAAGTAGTTTATGACGGACAGATTAAATTTGGAAATGGAAAAGTGGAAGAACAACACACACTCTTTTTAAGGCTTCGTTGACAATTTCTGACAGCTTCGGGACACTAAACAAGATGGGCGAGGCCCACCATACATTTTTGCACACCTAATAAATTTATAGGCATTGACTCCTAGAGGTGTCTCAAAGTTATCGTATTTCCGTCCGTGCTTAAAAGATTACCTACACAATAACTCACTCAGTAAAACAAACTTAACGAAAAGAGATAAGAGATTTGAAAGTGGAAAAAGATAGCAACCCTTTTTTGAGCCCTTCTTTCTCGAGTGCGTGCACTTTGTTTTTCTCTTTATTCGGGATTGAGACGCCACCTTCTCATTCTTTCTTTAGTTTCCTCTTTGGCATTAGACGCATTTTCATTACTGTAAACTTTGTTAGATCATAAGAAAATATGAACACTTGCAATAATTAGTTAAAATTAATGTTGGTTCCATTTGGAAAGGGTGCTTAAAAGCGTATTCTCTTATATCTCTAACCCAAATCCAAATCGACATTTGAATCTCTCGCCAAACATTAACCCATCATAGGACAATAAATTATTTATCGTAGATATTGAATTTCTGATCCATGGTATTTTAATACTTCTAATGTTGTTAATCTCAATATGGACTGCTACTTCATGGAGTAAATTTTATATGTTTATTTAAAATTTAAAACTTTGGGAGCTTTCGGACCACGGTCCTTCCTCAGCCAATTTTTAAAATGAACTCATGAGTTCCGAAAGCCCCCAAAGTTTTAAATATTAAATTTTAAATAAACATATAAAATTTACTCCATGAAGTACCAGTCCTTATTGAAATTAACAACATTAGAAATTATTTATCTACGATAAATTTAGTTAGCCCATATATTTAAAATTAGAATTTAACTCATTTCAAAACTACACTTTTCCTAAAGGTTTTGAACCGTTTAATTAAAATTATTTAGTTACACAATTAAAATTGGTGATGGTCAATTTACCAATATCGTTACCAATTTTTTTAAAACCAATGAAACTAAAAAATCAATATTAAACAAATTATCTACTGGAAAAGATATCAAGTTATTATTTAATTTAAATTTTTCAAGTTAAGTTTCAAAAGAAGATGAATTTTATTATTTTCTGACACAAAAATTGGCAACTTTTTTGCTTAATTCCTGAATTGTTTTCTACTCTAAAAAGAAAGTTTAACGTTTTGTGATATTAAAGGAGAAATATAACTATAATTTTCGTTTCTTTGAAATAGTTTCTATATAGGAACTTTTATCAAAAAGCCAATTGTATCAGTACACTTACCGATAATAGATTTTACTAATTGAGACGATTACACTGCGTTATTGCATTAATATTTATAAATATTAAGGATTATATCAAGATATCATTCTTGTAAAGAGAGAATGGTCGAGTTTACCTTCATCTTCGCTGCCATCAAGTACTACCTAGGCCCCTCCCTAAAAAAAAATTTCCAGCCATTTTATCGATACACTAACACCGCCAGGTGGACCATCCATTCATTATTTATCAAAATTGTCGTACTCGATCTCGATGTGAGGGAAACTGACTCCAGAATTAGTAGAAATGTTTATTAGAGCAACAGTTGATAGTGCTGGTTATGTCGATATAAATATAGACCGAATAGTAAATAGTAAAATAGACAATAGTTATTCGATTATTATAACAAGGAAAATAGGAAAGGCCACTATTATATTCCTTAAGTGCCAGAACAACCAATTCTTACGTTTGAAACTTCAGGTAAATAGCCATATTTTAATATAATACCACGTTATTTTTATCTGTTCCTATCCCGATTGATAAAAAATATATTTTTAATAAGGCCGATCCGATGTTATTAATCTGAATCGTATACTAATACTTAACATTGTTGTCAATAGTTTCTTTCGACTTCTTGCCTAGGCCGACTCTCGAGTGGCTACTGGCCTGTCCATTTAACATTTTATTCAGTAATTTCCGGTTAGTAGGTGGTGCGCTAAACCCATACCCACCTCGATCACGCGCGTCACGACGCAACCTGCTCTCGCTATAGCTATAGCACGTGCAGCGCAGCGTCTGGTTGCGCGGATCGAGTGGGCTATGGCTAAACCGACTTAAACTCGGCCCCTCCCAGAAAAAAAGATAACTTTGACTTCATGGAAGCGGATTAGACTGACTCGAACGTTCTCTCTTTACTTGAATGAGATCTTGATTATATTGATATTTCAGATTCATTGAGTTTAAAAAACTGGATCAGTATTTCAGTTAAGCTTTGATATTGACATCGGTTAATTTACGATATCGGCTAACGATGCTAGTCTATTTATAAGATTAAGTCGGAACTTCAAGTGTCATTTGACAGTATATAACTTCAAAATCGAGAGTTCGCAACGTTAAAGCAATGTTTAGTAGATAATACCATTAATCGTAATGTTTAGTAAATAATACCACTAATCGCAATGATTAGTAAATAATATCATTAATCGCAAAGTTTGGGGTGTGACGTAGTTTATAAACGGTTAAATAGAAAGCAAAATCTAGTGATCATTTGATTTTAATTGTTTACTTGCAAATAAATAGTTTTCTTATACTTAAATGTTTACATTATTTGAAATAATAGTCATCCTACTAAGAAGGGACATTCAATTTGAGCGCGGAAAAATTGTTAAATTTTACTTAGCAAGTTCTTTACGATAATCGGTAGCACCCTGCCCTTCCGTAAAATGAAAGTGAGTGGTTTTCATCAAAAATCTGTTCCAATTTTCAGCCTTGGGAAATCGAAATTTTGAGTGAATGTTATTTCCACTTACTAAAATTCTGGTGGTCGTCAAAAAGTGATACCAAGACTCTCTCATAGAAAATTTGCTTTGATTAAAGTTAATAAAAGAAATTTTAGTTTTATAATATGTCAACGAAATAAATATTTTTCCGTTTTCACATCTAGGTTTAGGCTCTGTTACACTCGACTGTAGAATATGCCAATTCGCAACTTAAACTCGAATTGCGTAGTTCCACGTACGCGTTAAAATATAAAGTGTCAGAAAGATAGCAATCAGCTTTAAAGTGCTATATAACACGCGATCTAACATTGCCACCTTTCAAGCTGGTTCGCATCTCATGAATATTTTCAGGGTTCGTGTTTTTCTTATCTAGTATTCTCACTTGAGCAGGGGTGAAAGATGAAAAACAGAACAATCAATATTCATGATGTAAATGAATTTATCCATTAGTCAACAAAGGAATCATATCTGAACTCGTGTTATTCTACTTGTGATTTAAAACTTTGCTAATGATCATTTTAAAACACGGAATCCTCAAGCGATTTCCAAAACATTACCTAGTAGAGGAAACGAATACTTAACAAATTGGATCGATTTTCTAAACCCTTCTAGTAGAAGAAAAACAAGTTAGAGAAATGAACATTTTACCTCACCGAGTCATAATGAGAACTATCTTCTTACTTATCTACCCAACTGAAATATTGATAAGCATTTGCCTGCTTTATAGCTAAAAAAACAAGTTATTCAAGTGTAATAAAAAGTTCTATTCACAACACATTCACACACACAAAACACTTTCATTATACCTCAAAAAACAGAATAATTGCCAATTTTTCTAAATACTTCAGCTGAAATATCTCTTGCCGCAAAAAACGAGAATATGAATAAAATAATGAAAGTATTGCTTGATCAAACCTTTCACTACAGCGAACAAGTTATGGTAACGTTCCATGACTCTATTAATAAACCTAGAACTATTTATTTAACACCTTTCAGTGTCACATAGCACCTTTCAGAGTGTAGCATAACACTTTTAAGAGTGTAGCATAATCAGGGAGGTACAGGTGGGCCAGGCCCACTCTGCAGTTGGTTTGGCCCTCCCTATGAAATTCATGGGGGAAAAATATGGAATAGCTGGCCCTAAATATACTTTTGGTAGAAGACAGAACATCTAATTTCTGCGATAAAATGTTAAATGTGATGTGACGTCTTGGAATTTTTAAAAGTAATTGCAATTCTGATTTAGATGATTAGAAAATTCTTACCAAAATACCATTTTCACTAAGAGAATGGGCCATTTACCTGGAGGGAGGAGGGCACAAAAAATCTGCTTTTTGACCTCCAGGCAGCTTTTTTTCCTTGTGTGAATGGTATGAATCCTCCATGTGTGAAAAGCAGCTATATCAGGCTGAGAAATAAGCGATTTTTTTTTAACTGGAGCTGTGGCCAGTAGAGCCAAGGTAGTTTAATTTAAAAGCTGGTCACTTACCATTTTTAACCTTCAAAATCAGGCTTTTATAATTAAGGTCAAATTATATTTTCTTGACAATATGTGCTTACCTGATCTATGTGCACTTTAAAAGGCTAAAATATCAAAACAGACAAAATTGGTGGTACTTTTTAAAGAAGTCTCTAAGTCTTCAAATCAGAATCGTATTATCGTCGTCATCATCCCTTCGAAAAAGTACTCCGAATCCGAAATTTGGCGGATGCAGCTGTTAGTGAATAGTGGCAGTGAGTAAATATCGTTCGGCTGGATAGTGCGGTCAAATTGAATAGTTGCGTGGATGGTCGTCAATTTTAGACGAGCCTTAATAGTTGTGAAACCCAATTAAAACCGAAACCCGCTTTAAGATCTAAACAGCCTCTTATCTCTCGCGGGCGTTAGTCTTGACAAGATTCTTTCCATCTAAACCTAAACCCGATAAAGAATTGAGCCATGATGGTGAATCCCCTATTTTAAGCTCGATATGCAGTACAAATGATGGTAACCATTTTTTTGCTCTATGTCCAGGGACAGGCTGGGGCTGATTAGCCATATAGCCTGGGGTGCATGAAGTGCAAATGTTTGAGTTTTAAATGGCTGTAGAACCCGCATTGACGACATCCTCAGGTAGATTACTCCACGGAATGATCACTCGGTGATAGAAGGAATATTTGACCGCATATTTGAGAGATGGAGTTTCCGGCTATTGCCACGCGTTCTTATCTTCGATGCCATATTTGTAGGGGTGTGCGAATGCCACTTTTTGGGTATCGACACGGTTACCGAATACCCAAAAAACTTTCCTTATCAAATACTGAAACGAACAGTCGAAAACCGAATAGTTAGGCCTTGATTATTTTTTTTTACTTCCCGATTAATCGCGAATAGTTAAGTCTAGTATTCGCGAATAGTTAAGTCTAGTATTCGCGAATAGTTAACCCTAATACTCGTGAATACTAGGCCTAACTATTCGCGACTAATCAGGTAGTGACCCTAATATTTGCGAATAGCTAATACAATTCAAGGAGAAAAACATTTAGAAGCTCCATAATTTCCAAATACCTCTCCTCATTGTTGGCCAAATATTTCTTAAAATTTTCCTAGGCACTTGCTGATAGTTTTTAATAGTCTTTTCGGTATTCAATATTTGTATCGAATAGTGAAAAAGGGCTTATCGAATACCGGATCGAATTATTTGGTTCGGTATTCGATAGAAATATTCGATTGAAAAGGTAAACTGCACACCTCTAAATATTTGTAATGAAATCACGGAAATTCACCAAGTAACCTGTATGGTAGGATTTCACTTTGCGGTACCCCATCAACTAACAATTGTTTCTAACTTATTAGATCACCGGGAGTTCATAAAAAATACAGAAAACCTTCCTAGCACGTCGCAAGTATTTTGGAAGATTTTAAATTTTATGTTGAAACGGTAGTATAACTTTGAAATATTAAAGACCTACTTAAACAATAGAGAAAATATTTTGAAAAACGCGTCAAACTCTTGAGTGAAGTAACAATATGAAAGCAATAATATTTAGGAAAGGTAACATTTATTGCTTTAAGTTACAATATGTAAGCAACAATATTTTGGAAAAGGTTTCAACCTAACCTAACTTATTTTTGCTTACATATTGTTACTTAAACCAATAATTTGACATTTTTTCCATACGCTATGTAAGAAAAAATATTTTCCACCAAGAATTTGACCCTTCTTTCAAAATATTTTTTCTATTTTCTTTCAGAAATGAATTGTTTCAGTAGGTCTTTAATATTTCATAGTTATGCTAACGTCGCGAGTCCTTCAATTTGCTAAGTCCCAATACTTTTATTGCAATATTGAGTGTGCAGTATGCCTTTAGTCTCAATAGTGGTTAGTACATGAAATTTAAAATTTTCAAAAATTTATTAAAAATACTTGCGGCACGCTAGGAATTTTTTCAGTATTTTTTAGGAACTCCCCTTGGTCTAATTCGTCAGAAGCCAGTGTTTGTTGATGGGGTATCGTAAAGTGAAATCCTACCATCTGGACTCTGTAGTCACACTTTCACAGGGGTTTAACAGAAAAACTAGAGTTCTAAATCGGTAAATTGCCATAGTAATTTACCCGCGTAATTCTAATTTACGATTTTCTCGGGTAAAATACGAAAACGTAATCACCGTGTTAATTTACGACCGACTTCTTAATTTTTATGGGAAATGTTCCAAAGCTCTAGCCGCAAATAAAGTCCGTTTTCCTGGGCCCTTCTGTGGCCCAACCTAACATTTTTAGTAGGGCTGTGCGAATACTTGAATTTTCGAATAGTATTCGTTTAATTCGAATCGAGTAATCGCTTCGACGAATCGAATTTGACATTTGGGGATAAACGAGTATTCGAATTACAAAACGATTATTCGAAAAGAAATTCGAATAACCGATTTAAATACGAATATTGTTTCCTTAACCGAGTAATCGTTTTCATGGGGTTAAATTCGAATATAAAACGAGTATTCGATTAAAAATGGGAGGAACTATGGTCACATGTCTGTAGTAGACCTAATGTAAAAAAATATATATAGTAGACCTGGGCGAGAGATAACAACAGTAGACCAAAACTGATAACGAGCAACGTATATAAACAGGGGCAGACGGACTTAAAATTATAAGTTGACGGGTCACGGCTAGATGTAAATATTGTACAGAGACGCGTGCGGTTTATTGCACTAAAACATAGAACCAAATAAATAAACGTTGATTTAAAACCAGTCTTGATTACTTTAAGCAACAGACACAACAATGCCGACGGAGGCGAGATCGTGATAATTGTGACCAGTACGAATCGCCATAACTACACGAAGAACTTATTCACCACGTTGTGGGGGACTTCCACTTTCCAACGCTTAAAAGAAAACGACCAAAGAAATCAGCATGTCTATGTTTGGAAAAGTCGACCCATTTCACGAGTCATCGCAGACGTGGGCAGTCTACTCCGAGAGATTAGAGCTGCTTTTCACAGCCAATGACATCGACACGGAAGAAATGGAGGGTAAGAAGAGGGCGATGTTCCTGACGGCCATTGGTGGTCCCACGTACAGTCTTCTGCGGGGATTATTGGCACCAGTCAAAGTCACGGACAAAACAACGAAGGAACTGACAGACACGTTATCCGCCAACTTCAATCCCAACCCGTCGGAGATCATGGAAACGTTCAAATTCTTAAATCGCAACCGCTTACCGGAGGAATCCACCACGATGTACTTATCGGAACTTCGCAAAATGACGGAATTTTGCAACTTCGGCAAATTTCTGGATCGAATGCTGCGGGATCGATTCATATGCGGCATACAAGACGAAACTATTCAGAACAGACTCCTCTCGGAACATTCCATATCACTGAATCAAGCCTTAGCACTAGCGCAATCAATCGAGGCAGCAGCTAAAAGCACACAGGAGATTAAGGGCAAAAATGGAAACCACATGGATGCAATCAACAAAATATCGCAACGGGAAGAACATAAAGGCCGGCCAGCCAGACGGTCGGATAAAACCCTATCACGTAGACCCACGGAATGTATGAGATGCCTATCGTACGAGCACCAAGCGATACATTGCCCATACAAGGAGTACACTTGCGACAATTGCAGGAAGAAGGGTCATTAGCAAAGAGCCTGCCGCAGAGGAGCCAGAACGAATTCCCACCGCGAAGTACACAGCATCATGCCACTATCCGAACAGCACGAAACGGTTCACACCATCCAACCATGTACCCTCGAGCACGGCGAGACACCCAGCGAATACTCGATGTATCACATTAAAGCTGGCAACTTCCCGACTCATAGTCAAGCCATGGATCCTATACATATCACGTGCCGCATCAACAATTTCCCCATCCGGATGGAACTGGACACCGGGTCGGCGTACTCTCTTATGCCTGAAGCAAAATTCACGATGGACGGACACAATTTAAAACTAGAACCATTCCACAACAACCTCACCTCATTCTCAGGACATAAAGTGAAGATTCTGGGGAAAACTAACGTCAAAGTGGAATTTGACAGCAGAATCGAGACACTACCGTTGCTGATCTATGAAGGAGAAGGACCCACGCTCGTGGGTAGACAATGGATCTTCTCCAAGTTGGACATCTTGAGGACTAGTCTGGACACACGCACTCTGAAGGTGGATCATATCGAAACAGAGAACGAAGCGCTGAAGAACATATTGCGTAAGCATCAAGAGCTATTCACTCCAGGATTAGGGCGGTTGAAGGGAGTCAAGGTGCATCTTCATGTCAAACGAAATGCCAAACCAAAGTTCTGCAAGGCTCGGCCAGTACCATATGCGATGAGAGAGAAACTGGACGAAGAACTCACACGTTTAGAAAGGGAAGGCATCATTGAGAGCGTACCACACTCAGAGTATGCATAGCCTATAGTACCGTTGGTGAAGCCAACTAAAAGTCTCAGGGTCTGCGGGGACTATAAAACGACGGCAAACCAGGTCATCGACGTAGAACAATACCCCATACCGCGAGCCTAAGACATATTTGCTAATGACGGGATGTAAATACTTCTCCAAATTGAACCTAAGAGAAGCATACACACAATTGGAACTTGATGACGAATCAAAAAAAATCGTGGTCATCAACACGCACAAAGGATTGTACCAACCTAACCGCTTACCATATGGAGTGGCATCAGCCTCCGCACTCTTCCAGAGACACATCGAATCGGTTGTACAAGGACTAAAAGGAACAGCAGTCTTTCAGGATGACATTCCAATAGGCGAAAGAACGGTGGAAGAACACTTGGAAAGACTAGAGGCAGTCCTAGACGCGCTGGAAACGGCTGGATTGAAGTTGCGCAAGGAAAAATGTCAATTCCTCCAGAAAACGGTCGAGATCCTCGGACATCGTATAGACGAAGAAGGTTTACACCCCTTGGACGACAAAACCAAAGCAATATCAGACGCGCCGGAACCTATAAATGTTGAGCAACTGCGGTCATTCCTTGGATTGCTAGGGTACTACCGAAGATTTATCCCGAACGTATCAACGAGGTTAGCCCCCTTGCACCAACTACTGGAGAAAGGAAGAAATTGGGAATGGAACGAACAGCAAAAACAAGCATTCAAAGACGCCAAAACAGCACTGCATACCTCAAATGTACTGGTCCACTACGACCAGGACAAGCCGGTCGTCCTAGCATGTGACGCATCACCGTATGGCATTGGCGCGGTAATATCCCATTTGGACGAAAAAGGCCAAGAGCAACCCATAGCCTTCACATCGAGATCACTCACGAAAGCTGAAAGAAACTATCCACATATCGAGAGAGAAGCACTGGCCATTGTATTCGGCGTAGCGAAATTCAAGAACTATTTGCTGGGCCGGAAATTCACTTTGCTGACGGATCATCAGCCACTCATAACCCTTTTTGCGGAAAACAAAAACATACCTATAATGGCAGCGGCAAGAATACAACGATGGGCATTGACGCTATCAGCCTACCATTTCGAAATCCGATACAAGAAGGGAATACATCACGCGAATGCCGATGCCCTAAGCCGGTTACCGTTGGCAACACCCGAGTTCAAAACGCCTATACCGGAGGAGCATGTTTTCTACATGTCAACCTTCAGCGAATCCTTTGCTGTTACCTGCGAGGACATCAGACACTCAACTTTAAATGATCCACTGCTGAAACAAATCCTCCAGTTCACGAAAAGGGGATGGCCGAGAACGACATCTAAAGATTTAAAGGAATATCAAAGACGCAAGGATGAAATATCCATGACCAACGACATCCTCCTTTGGAACAATCGGGTCATCGTACCACAAACATACCAAGAGGCAATCATAAGAGAGCTGCACGGAACACATCAAGGAATGACGCACATGAAAGCAGTAGCCCGGTCAAAAGTTTGGTGGCCAGGACTTGATGCTCTAATAGAACAGACAGTCAAACAGTGCCCAGTCTGCCAAGAACATGCCCCGATGCCTGCCCAGAAGTTATCACCATGGAGAGAAACAGAAGCACCGTGGACCCGAATACACGTAGACTTCGCTGGTCCCATGGAAGGGAAATACCTGCTAATAGTCGTAGACTCCTACTCCAAATGGATAGAGGTATCCATTTGTAACACAACGTCCACCTTGACCTTTACTGAATCACTTCGACAAATATTTGGGAGATTCGGTCTACCCGTCACCATAGTGTCAGACAACGCCACGTGTTTCAGCAGCAATGAATTCAAGGAATTCACGACAAAGAACGCGATACGGCACGTACTAACGGCACCTTATCATCCTCAGTCGAATGGGCTCGCGGAGAAGAGTCAGAAGTGGCAATCTGAGCACCCTAAAGCAAAATCAATTACGAATACTTGATGGCCGTTGACATGCAACCGTATTCAATTGTGGAAAGGCAGGGTTTCCTGAAAGTGCTTCATACTATGGAACCACAGTATGAGCCCTCTTCACGAACCACATTCTCAAGAAAAATAATACCAGAGCTGTACGCACAAGTCAAAAACTTGGTCAATGAAGATATTAAAAGCATTCAAGGAATTGTAAATCATACTGAAGGAATTCAATCAATGTCATTCACAACTGATTTTTGGAGTTCAAGTGCATTGGACTCTTATATGTCACTCACTAGTCACTTCATCACCAGAGATTTTGAAATGAGGGAACTCACACTTAATTGCTATTCGTTCACTCAACAACACACGGGTGAAAACATTCTCGAATGAATGAAAACCACTTTAAATGATTTGAAACTAAGGCCATCTATGCCTATCTTTGTTATATCTGACAATGGAAAGAATATTGTAAAGGCGATGAGGATGTCCACATGGACACATATTCTATGTTTCGCACACACTCTGAATCTTGTGGTGAAGGACACCCTTAGTCCTTTGATTAAAAATTTATATGAAGATCCAGGAAGACCCAGAACATCAAAGCTTTCGAGCAAATGCCGAAGAATTGTTGGCCATTTTAAAATGAGTTACGTTGCAAATGAGAGCCTTAAGTTAAGGCAGAAGAGTTTAATTTTAAAACCACTCAAGGTCATTCAAGATGTTCCAACTAGATGGAATTCGACATATTACACGTTGAAAAGACTTCTCGAAATAAAGAAGCCACTATCAATGGAGTTATCTTCTAACACAAAAATTTACAACTTAACAGGATTGGAATGGAACAAGGTCTTTAATCTTGTTTCCATTCTGAAGACTTTTGAGGAAGCAACAGTCCAAATAAGTGGAACTCTTTACCCTACATTGTCCCTGATTTATGTGATTCTTGATAGTTTGGAAATATCTCTCACTACTCCACCATTCTGTTCTGAAGATGAGTCAAAAACCTTGTTGCAAAGTTTAAGACGCAGATTTCCGGACTTGAGACAAAACAAGCTTTACCTTCAATCAATGCTTTTGGATCCTCGTTTTAAAACGATTATTTTCAAGGATAAAGAGTCCAGTGATTTTGCAATCAATTTACTTAAAGAAGAAGCTGCCAGCTTTTCAGTTAACACAGCTACCGAAGACGAATCTGTTGAACAAACGTTTAGTGACGCTAACTTGAACATCAACACTTCAGGTATATATTAATTTTCAAGTGTGCTTTATTTAAAGGTTATTTACATTTTTGTTTGTCAGAAGAAATATACGGCCAGAGATCTTCACTCTTCAACTTGTATTATCAAAAGTTGAAAGAAAAAACCTGTAGAGCTGCTGGTGTAAGCGAATCTGAAATGATTAAACTATATCTCGAAGAGGATCCAATTGGACCTTTCGCTTTGAACGCGGAAACCAACGTAATCCTTAAATGGTGGAAGATGAAAAAAGAAAAATATCCAAAGCTTGCTGAAATGGCCAGGTTGTACCTCTCAATTCCAGCAAGTTCTTTTGATAGCGAAAAAATGTTTTCAACGTTTGAAAACATCGTTGATGGGAGGAAATCATTGCTTCCTGAAAATGTTGAGAAGCTTGTATTTCTCCATAAAAATTTGGTTCGCAATCAGTACAACTTTTTCAAGAAGAATTAATAGTAAAATCTCCTATAAGGGCCTTAGTTGTGAGTGAAGAAACTATTACTTTATTTACTTTTTTCCATTCTATTATTTTTTTAAGCAGCTAAGTTACGCTCCTTAACTTTTTTAATAATAACATTAGCAAGATTACTGCATTTCTATTTTCCATTCCATTACTGTATTTTTCTTTTTTTCGTGGAGAAGCAAAGTTACCCTCCTGTTTCAAACAATTTCACTATTCAGTTTACTGCATAATATTTTCATTTTGAACATAAATTTCTATTTTGAAAGTTCAAAATAAGTAACAAACTTGTAACTGAAAAGTAAATTTTTAAGGTCTTAAGATAAGTGCTAGTTCAATTCTTATTATTTTTCGGTGTTACATATTTAAATTGTTATTTAAATATGTAAAATTATATTTCTTTAAATTATTAAGCGAAGTTCCGTTTTCTCTACATTTCCCTGACTTTCATTAAACTGCTATATGTATTAAAAAAATGATTAATCGTTTGGAATCGAATATTCGTCAACAAAAACCGAGTAATCGAACTTTCGAGTATTCGTTTTGAAAAAAACGAATTCTCGAATTAGATTTTTTGGAAAACGAGTAATATTCGTTTGAACGAGTACTCGATTCGCATTTCGAATAGGAGATTTACTATTCGATTCGTATTCGACTCGGTTTGGAAAACCACTATTCGCACAGCCCTACAATTTTCGACAGGTCCTGTGACTTTTATTTTTGAACACGCCATCTGGCGGAGCAAAAATGTTAGTCTCTATACGGGACAATTGACGAGGGAGAAGCCACTCGGCAATAAAGTCTTTCTGAGGGTGTAAGATGTGAAGCGTATTACGCCGTATAACGCGGAAATACACTCGGGATTACTTTCTACAGTTTTTAATTCAATATTGGAATAGGCATATCGCCCGAATTTACGGCATTAAAACCTCCAAAGAGGTAATACCGGGAGAATACACCAGTGGCTGATCCCACGGACGACGCTATTTTCTCGATCCCTCGAGAGCGTCGTTCTGCGGTGCGAGCCGCTCAAGCGCGTCGTTCTGCAGTCCGCGACGTTCTGCAGTGCGGCTGCGGGGGGGTCCTTCTGCAGCCTGCAGGGATGCCTTATTGGACGGGAAAGCCGCCAATTGGGCTGCTTCTCTAAAATATTGGCAGGAATTCCAAATTTTTGACTTGTTTGGGCGGTTTTTTGGGCTTGTTTCCAATTTGAATTTATATTATGTACGTACTACGTAGCCAACATCGTATTTTCACAAAGGCTTAGAGCCGAAAGCCGATTGAATTCAAGGTTCGTAAAATAATTCTTCGCATTATTGAATTGATTATGGATTGACTCGATATTATGTACGTAGGTAACCTCGTATTTTAAGCTTAAGATGATACTGAGAATAAACTAATTAGATATTGCCGCGGCGCGTCAGGCAGCTCAGGCTCAGCTTTACCGGTACCCGGTAGTCTTATATTATGTACGCGGGGAGTCCTATCTTCATTGCTGTCGTCAAGCTCTAAGCCTTTGCTTAACTGAATTTTCTACTTTGATTTAAATATAAATTTTTCAAGCTAAGTATAATTTTTGTGATTAAGTGAGACCATTTTTGTTCGTAATATATTATTTTACTAATAGCTCCTTAGAAGATTGCGTCAAGTGTTGTTTGGAATTTTAGCTGCGCGAGCCGCGAGCTTTCGCCTTTCGGCTTTGACAGCGGGAGACCGGGAGTGTTATGTACGCGGGAATCTCGTAGGCAACGCTCGCTTTCACGGCGATTCGAATTGCCGACGTCAATGCTCTAAGCCTTTGCTTAACTGAATTTTCTACTTTGATTTCAATATTAATTTTTCAAGCTAAGTATAATTTTTGTGGTCTAAGTGAGACCATTTTTGTTCGTAATATATTATTTTACTAATAGCTCCTTAGAAAATTGCGTCAAGTGTTGTTTATTTAATAAGAGGATTTTAGCTTGACCATTGCAAGCAAAACTCTGAGGACATTCCCCAACTTTCACTGAGCCGCTTCGTCAGATTATCTTACATTATCACATATAATGATAAGTTTAACCACGCATATCCGGTTGAGATTGTTTTAAAGGAATACTCTACTCCGTAAAGTACCGATTTTTAACGCTAGATGGCGAGATGTTCAGGGGGCGTGTACGTTTTATTTGAAATATGTACATCAGCTCCCATTGGCCAATTGAGTCACGTGGTACAAAGACCTTGCATTAGGGACTGAGAAATATAACAGAAACCGTGGCTTGCAGAAGCGCTGGGTTTGGGGGTCCGAATTTTGGAAAATCTCGCGTCTTTCCTCTCTCTCGTACCGGGTTTATTTGAATTTCTTTCCCCATCCGAGGCTCCGAGCGTGGGAAGGTTTTGGTTTAGGAACGATTCTGTTTAGGCTTGTTATATTTTTTGATACTTAATAATTGGTAATATTTAAAGGGCATCGAGGAGCTATTAGTGAAAAAGTAATGATTGGCGATTCGAGGGACTACTAACTCAATCATTTTCGATTTCAAAAGTGTCGAGAGGCAACCTACTTATTCATAGCCGATTTATAAAGGGAGTTGAGGGGCTACTAACTTAATCATTGCCTATTTTAGTGGGTGTCGAGGGGCTACTCACTTTATCTTTGGAGATTTTAATAGGGAGTCGAGGGGCTACTCGCTTAATCATTGCCTGTTTTTAATGGTAGTCGAGGGGCTACTCACTCAGTCTTTGGCGACTTATAAAAGGGAGTCGGGGAGGCTACAGAATGATTCCTCTTAGCTGTATGGAATGGGCAACGCTAGTATAGCTACGTAGATGGTTGCCGTTTTAATTTTAATGGGGAAAGAGTCGTATGGGTGAAAAGGTAATATAAAGGTAACACTATTAGCCATACATTACCAGGATCAAGCTTGACTCAAATAACATTCTTGATTAGCCGAAACCCCTTTGGCCGAGAATGTTATTTGGGTGAAAAAGTATTGCGTAGGTAATATTGTTTTAGCCATACCTAACCTTTTAGAAGCCCCGATCTATTCAAAGACTTTTAATACTGTTGTCGCGTTACACCGGCAAACTTATTGCCGTTAACTTATACCGCTGATTGGCTTATGTTAAATGCAGGTGGCTACTTCCGTTTATTCATTGAATATCCGTTTATCGTTTAGTCTTCAAAATGAACTTCATTACGATCGGGTTCGTCAAAGAAGAACTTGCAAAATGCCACAGAAGGCCCATGCCTGGATCTACAAGCAAACTATTCACGACGAGCCAGTTGGTGGACGCCATGGTCTTAATTTTTCAAAAAACTTTCAACAATGCCGGCTCAGTAAAACTGTTCCCGACTAGCCGGGAACAATTGGACTTATTTCGAAAAACAAGTCATTCCTTTACTTGGAAGGAAATTTTTAAGCAGTTGTTCACAAGAGGAGAATTGGAACAGTGAGTGTTTACAACCAATAAGCGAGACACAAACTTCATCCGTTTACGTTTACAGGCCGTCGCGAACAGTTTATAAAGCAATTTCTGACAATATTCAGAAGTTTTCCCAACTTTTCCTAATAAAGGAGGGAAAAATTGAAAAGCACTATTTCGTGTATTTAACCTTTGTTTCGTTGTGAAACTAGTCCGTAAGTCTTACATTGTTATGGTTGACAAATATGACATTTTAAAATTTGATATTGCTCATTCATTGTAGAGGCGAAACTAGGCCCTGAAACGAATCTAAGGGAACTTTTCCCGGAAGAGGTTGTGGTGGTGTACCATAAGGTATGCGAAAAATATCCGAATTGGCGTAAACCCTTCCAAATGGAAAGCGGATGTTTCCAAGAGCCCCACGCGAACGTTCCTCACGCTAGGTTCCCGGTTACCGGTAATTATTGCATTATAAAGTATATCATGATGATGTAATAAAATATAATTATTTGTACAATTTTGACGACTCTTAGAAATCGAAGAGCTCCCAATTATTCCGGAGGAAAGCTCGGAAGAGCATTCTACTCTACCAACTATGATTAATCTTTATGAAAAGGGGTTATCCATTTTGGAAAATAATCGAGAGAGATTTGAGGTGGCCCTCCGCGCCACAGATAAAATGGTAGAAGACCACAAGGAGAAAATTAAAAATTTGAAAAAACTCATGGTAGAAAAGAAAGAGGCGGAGCAGTTGCGACTGAGATTGGCCACAAACAACTCGACACCAGCAGAGTTTAACAAACATATTTCGATCGTCGAAAAGATAACGCAAAAGACAGGAGGATATCTTTTGACAACGCTTCGACAGTTAGCGTCTAGCAAAGGGCTTATAAGCCCCGATGATTCTGGTTAGACATAGATACCAATTCTATAGTGTTTAAGCATTCCCGACAACCGCGCGCTAATTTACAGTGCCGGGGAAGCGCTTAAGCTTCTCTTATATTTCCTGGCAATAATAACTTGAATTTTTTTTAGATTATGAAGAACCCTCGACCGCGAGCTTGTCGAAATCCCCACCTAATGGTTGGTATTATAAATATTATTCCGTAATGAAAAAGTAACTGGTTTTTCGTTTAGACTTTCAAGAAGAAATTCAATCGCCTTCAAGTGAACACGGCTCGGTACCGACTACTCCGGGCAAAACAGAGAGTAAGAATATTTTATATTAATCATTTACCTTAAATTAGGCGTAAATAATGTTACACGATTGTAGGCGAAAACGAGAGTCCGGCTACAACCGGAAAGCAAGTGGAAAGTTGTTTTAGTGACAAAAGCGCTTCGGATAGTAAGTATAGGCCATTTGATCAATTTTTCTGGGTAGCTTCGACTAAAAGTCACTATCCAACACGAGACCTAGATCATGAACTTACGTACGTTCGTATTATTTTACTCTAGGTGAAGGACATCCGTTAAGTAGCGGAGGAGGAGGCGAGCCGGAAGCAAGTCCTTCCCTAAATCAAAAAGAACGGGAACAAAGAAAAGAAGTAGATATGGAAGCGGCCAGTACCAGTAACTGGTCTGAGGGAAGACTTTCACAAGAAAAAAAAAGAAAAACAGCGCAGAAAAGAAAAACTATTATTGTATAAATTGATACAAAAAAATTGCTCAAAATGCCTAAATTTAGAAAATAATTAAAACCAACGTTCTAAATACAGCTAAACACTTAAAAAATATGCGTAATGAAACTTTTTTACATTTCTCCGCATAGTTTTTCCATGTTTTGTTACTATCAGAAGGGGATAATAGAAGAAGGATGCCACTCTGTATCATCTTAATACATTAGTTACGTAACGTCATTCTTCCCAGGCTCACCCCTTTTTGTTTGATCTCCCGCTCAACAAACTTCAGATGGGCATCGCATCGTGCACGGGGTGAATTCTATAACTGTTTGGTACTAAATCCTTAGCAATCAACTCCCTAACCTCATTTGGGGTGAGACAAAAATCCACAAGCGCGTCTTGTCAAATAGTTTAACGCAAATAGACTAATGATGAGGGGGAACTATTTATCGCGGAATATGATTTGGTTTAGTAACCTTGCTCCAAATGTTAAGGGATGTTGCGTAGAATGACGTTACATTGCCCCGCTTTGTGGTGGTACACTTCTCTCGAAGAGAAGTGTTATGTACCTCTGTTACTATGAATCGTAGATGTAAAACAAGATAAGTACGCTGTACTTGTAAGTACGTTGTAGTGAAACATTTGTTTTTCTTCTCTCCTATAACGCGATCAACCTCTCTTAATTAAAAAAGACACCGCCGCTGATAACTGTCTCGTATGGGTGATAGACACGCATAAACAATTTATAAAATTCCAAACATAGAGTTCTCTCACAGTATCGAAACTAGCTATAGGTTGCTCTCTAACAGCAATATTTTGTTGTGTGATAGGATTAGGTTTATCTTGGGATGAGAGGGGTAGGTCTAAGTCGAACGTTTGTTCTATTTTTAAGCACGCATCATGCAAATCAGAGATTTTATACATTGGAAGGAACATAAGTAATCCTTTAAACTCTGGTCTTAAATTGCGTTTGATCATTAAAAGTAGATCATTGTCCGGTATTGGAGGATGTAAGTTCTGATTTACCCTAACATAATAGCCGAAAACCTCATCCACAGACTCATTTTGTTTTTGTCGCCTATTAAGTAATTCTATCCTAACCTTTGCCTCTTCATCCTCTATTTAATAATGACGTTTTAGTCTCCCTTTAAACGCTGGCCATTCTATATTTTGGTGGAAAGATCGAAACCAATATAGAGCATTTTCCCTCATAAAAAGGAGCATAAATAGCATTTTATCATCTTCTCTGATTTTGTGGAATCTTACATATTCGTCAAAGTTTCTGAGGAATTCCGGAACGCTTTCATTTTTCCTGCCGTAAAAAGCTAACCATTCCGGGGGCTCTAGACCTCTGACGGCGCCTTGGCTTATAGCCATGTTTGAAAAGGATTGCAGAACCGATGCTAAAAATGCGGCTTGCTGAGCACCTCCACTATTTGGAGCGCTTTGTTGTGGTGGTGGGTTGGATGTCCCGGTTGAATGGCTAGGGTTTTGTGTGCCCTGAGGCTGAAAGCTAGGTGGAGACTGGGGAATTCCTTATGGAATCTGGGGGCATTTGTATATACAACCGAACTACTACGTGGAACTGCCCCACAGGGAGAGGTAGTAGTCACTGTTATTGTCGGAATATTTGCAGTTGACGTGGCTTTAGATATAACGTGCCTTGAGTGAACCCAACTATTCATAAAATGCTTTGCCCTTGCATATGAGTTTGATTCAACCTCTACCTTTTCTTTTTGGTGGACTCGGTCTAGGTATCTCACTTAACATGACTAGATCAGGGGTACTCCCCTTATGTTTGGCTTGAACTAGGCTACTCCCCTGGGGGTTATAACTTTTGCTCATACGATTAAAGAGGGCTAAATTATAAGCATGTCTACTTTTTTCTTCCTCTCTTGGGTTACTCATCTTATAAGTGGGGGCGGAATTTTCTATCCTTTCATCCGTAATACGTTCAAATACGGGTTACATCTAGATTATCATCCCATGGGGAATCTTCAGTTGGGTTTAGGGCGTGCGCCATATTTGAATCAACCAACCGAGGGGGGCGTATGATATCCGCGACCACGAGTTTAGGCTTAGCTAACGGCAATGTGGACCCTGAAGATTCCGAAATATTTCTTGAAGGCGAAGAAGATTCTGTGTCGTATCTTTTGCGGTATAATTTCGAAATTGGGCACGATTCGGGATTGCTAATTTAAATTTACAAAATAATTTAATTCAAAATTATCTATCCCGGAAAACAATAATATCTATCATGCGATTTAATTCTAAATTAAATAAATTCAATTTATATCAATGGTAGGATTAATAAAATCTATGATTCAGCCCGATTTAAATAGAAATTTGAGAACTACGCCTCGAATGTTCGAGAAGGAAGGGTACCCAATATGGCGGCGATCTTTTCTAAACTAGAACTAACCTATAACTAAGCTCGCGAATCGGGCCGGACCACCCCTTCGCAAAAGAGAGAGCGACAGAACGCGAAAAAAAGGACCGAGGCTCAAAAAGACGGGCACGACACCATTTGTAACAGGTATCCCCTTAACCTAAATGAGTGGCCGTTCTACGGGGGGATTTACTGGTACAAGTCTACGATACAGGGATTCCAAGTTGATATAAGCCAATCCGTCAATCAAATCCCAATCGGGAACCTAAGTAAAAATAGCGAACGACACATACCTTCGGCTCATGTTAATAGCGTATATGTACTTTTATTCGTTGGAACACAAAAGGTTTCACAAAATTCGTTTCTGGAAAACTTAGGGTATATTTGATTCGCGGACAAAAATGAAAAAATCGCGACCCGAGCCTGGTCTCTTCTTAACTGAGAGAAAAATGTTTCTAACCACGTGGTTTTTATATCGTCGTTATTCGTGCTATTTTGCAGAAAAAAAGGAAGGAAAGAAGAGGAGGTGACGTGGACGGCGGCCTACTGAACATATTCCTAAAGGAGGGTTGCCACGGCTTCTGGACGAGAACCGTTGCACGGCCAAATGTAACCTTTTATGCGCGACCTACCTTGGCAATTACGAAATAACCCGCGAAAAAGGCTTTGTTTGCAATTCATTTTGATCGGCTGTAGAAATGAAGTAAAAAAATTTAGTCAGCAAAATTGGATCACAGTTTTCCCTTGGATCAATATTTTCCCTTTTATCAATATTTTCCCTTTTATCAATGCTTTCTAAATCTTGAGGAAAACGTGTCTCTGATCGATTATCGACAGGTAACTCCGTATTATTTTTGACAAGTAACTCTTCCTCATTTCTGAGCAAAAGGTCCTCGTTTGCTGCAGAAACATGTTGTTGGTCATTTTTGATAGAACCATTTCTTTTATCAGTTTTTTGAGGGATGTTTTCGGGAGTTGATCTTTAACCTAGGCTTTGGTTTCCTAAATAGTGAACGAGGCACACTGCGGGGCGATCTTTCGAGTCTTTTAATGTGAAGACGTTTCTATTAAATTCAGTTGTGTAATTGTCACGACCTTTGCCTAGTTTGAGATAATAGTACCTTTGGATGACTGAACTGTTATCGTTCTTGGCAATTGTCTGCTTTAGTCGCCAAGACATGTCATCTCCCATTAAAAATTGTTTCTCACTAAATGTCTCGTTTGATAAAACATAAACGTAACCCACCTTTACACCTTCCTTGGGAATGCTAGAAAGCAACTTCCCTTCAAAAGACCCGTCAATCACTCTCTTGAAAATATTTAAGGCGAATTCTCGATCTACAGTGCCTTCGTCTACTCCCGTTTGAAACGCTTGGCTTCCTGTTTCGTTTCCGGGGGTCTCCTTATAGCTTAGAGCATTCATAACGAAATGCAATTAACTGGCTCTTTGATAAGGCTCAGTTTTAAAATTTAGCTCTTATTTTCGCCGATAAAAAGTACTAAATTTGTACTCGGCAGGATTTTTGAACATCAATTTGATGTTTTTATTTCAATCCGTGAAAACTGGCTCTTTAATGAAAGGCTCAGTTTAGAGGCACTTTGGCTCTCCTTATTTAATTTTGCCAAGAAAAACGTACAAAATTTGTACTTGGCTAAATATTTTCTACGAATCTTTATGATTCGATTAGAAAATTAACCGAAAAT
Organism: Phalangium opilio; assembly: GCF_054372755.1. NCBI lineage: Eukaryota > Metazoa > Arthropoda > Arachnida > Opiliones > Phalangiidae > Phalangium > Phalangium opilio. The sequence goes on along the minus strand of NW_028324236.1, from coordinate 1,267,048 downwards.
ACTGTTGAAAACAGCTAACGGTTTTATCGCTTGTAATTAAAGCGTTTTGGACCTCCTATTAAGAATCGTGCTTGGCTGAATCACGCTAAAAAGGCTTTTCAAAAGCTGTAAGACAACCTTTACGAAAGCAACGTGCGGAGGTCCCAAACGCCAAACAGATTCTGATCGGGATAATTTTTCCGCTCTTCAGCGAGTGGTAGCAGGGAGGAGAGCAGAGGAAATTAATAATGGGAGTGGATGCTTCGCGCCATCTAGGTTTTCATCCGATAGAACACTTTCACTTTTTATTTCTGTTAACCCCTTTCAAGTATTCCCCCCTAATAAACACAAGTGACTCAATGGTGAGAACAGAAATTAAAGTCTATTTCATTAAATACTTTAATGACCATTAGAGTCGGGATTACTATAGTGTTTGGAAACGTTTCATAATTATTCTAGAAAACTTAATAATTCGTTTTGATCCTGATTAGTTATTTAAATTTTATTAAATTAAATTAAGGCCAAAAAATACAGATTTTTTGGAATCGCCCGCCGGAGGGATTCCATTTTATTATTGGTTGATAAAATATCTCACACTCAGCGGGTGTCTAAGGGTGATTTTAATAATTGTAATTTATGAGAAAAACTTGGTTTTATACCCTTCGACAACCTAAAAACAACTAAAGTCAAAATCTTAAACTTCTTTCTATGGCTTTAATATTTATTATAGGAAAGTCTCAAAAACTATACTAATTTTAATCAAAACCAATCATTACGTTTATCCTAACAATTGTGCTACGACAAACGCTCTACAGACGCCGACAATATAACGGAAAATAATATTAATAATAATAAAATAAACAATTCTGTACTAAGTTCAGCTTTGGCCACTTTTAATTTTTTTAATCCACCTTATTCCCTTTCGCCGGAAGTTAGGCTTAGCTCGGGATTCATGGGGGTGAGTAACGGGAAGAAATTCGTCTGTCGTCTGCTACAAAAGCCAAAAATATGTACTGTAGCGGACGACAGACCAATTTCTTCCCGTTACTCACCCCCATGAATCCCGAGCTAAGCCTAACTTCCGGCGAAAGGGAATAAGGTGGATTAACGACCAAATTAATTCCAATAATGTATTACAAACCACTAATCATGATTAAAAAGCCAATTTGAACCTCTTGAATGCCTTTCTAAAACATTCGCCCCCCCCCTTTGGCTAATTTAGATCAAATTAATTTTTAAACGATATTTAAAAGTATTTTAAACCATTGTCAAAATTTAAAAAAAAGGCTATTTTGAACTTTAATAGCTATAATTTTAATTATAATTAATAATGCCTTCATCGCACCTAGATCTCTTTAAATGACACGGCATAGGAATTGGTGGTTAAAATACGAAGAAAAAACTAATGCCGTTTCCCATGGACTAATTTTGTTGGGTAGAGAGTGAAAGTTTTCTTATTAGTGAATTAAAATACAGCTACGTCTCCTTAAATAGTGCTCCTTGGAAAACGGCATCAGCTTCCTTTTAGGTCCGCTTGAGGGCGCCCTAGAGCGTGGTAACGTTTTTTGTAGTTTACTACAAATCTGGAGGGATTCGCGCGATGCCGTCACTAACGGTTTAGCTTTGGAGACGACAAGTTCAACAACAACAGTAAGAAAATCAAAAATGAACGCGTTAAAAATTGACAATCTCGTCGCGTTAAAAATTGACAATCTCGTCGCGTTATTACTTAGCCCGGAAGGGCTCATTACGGAGCGCGCATTATTTAAAGCTGAAGAAATCGGAGTTAGAAGCTTACAATTATTAAAAAATGAGGTACGTTAAGGTTAAACTTTACTTTAGCTTGCGCATTCAAACGTTTTTCAATAGGGACTTGGCAGTACTACGTCATGCAACGTCAGGCTACTTTCCACTAGTGCTAAAAAACATACCAGGAGGAGGGGCTTATATAGCTTTCATTCTGTTAAAAAAACATACCATAATGGCGCTGGGGGCGGAGTTAAGCCTGAATTGCCAAGTCCCTATCAATATCATTTATTCAAGGTTAATTTGTTAAAATTAAGGTGCGGAAATTAATAAAAATATATATTTTCCATGTTTTTCTATATTTTACCCTTCATATCAAGGGTTTGGTTTGGTTAGGTTTGGTTTGGTTAGGTTTGGTTTGGTTAGGTTTGGTTTGGTTTGGTTTGGTTTGGTTTGGTTAGGTTTGGTTTGGTTTGGTTTGGTTAGGTTTGGTTTGGTTAAGTTTGGTTTGGTTTGGTTTGGTTTGGTTAGGTTTGGTTTGGTTAAGTTTGGTTTGGTTGGGTTTGGTTTGGTTAGGTTTGGTTTGGTTTGGTTAGGTTTGGTTTGGTTTGGTTTGGTTTGGTTTGGTTTGGTTAGGTTTGGTTTGGTTAGGTTTGGTTAGGTTTGGTTTGGTTTGGTTTGGTTTGGTTTGGTTATGTTATATATAGAGTACGGTCAGTTGTGACGTCAGATCCAAGGTTAAACGTCACGAGTCTGCCTTTAGCAATGGGCGGCCATGACAGTTACCGTTTTTTCTTTATGGGAAAACAGCATGGGTGACGTCACACCGGCGCTTCTGACAGCACTCTATTTAGATAGTTTATGGTATTTGGTGGCTACAAAGAAGGAACTGGTCAGGTTTTTATGGTCGTGAAAATATTTATTAAAATAGTTTCCGCGACTAAATGTAATTAATTATCGTATAATTAACCTCCAAGAAATGATATTTATTCGAAAAACTGTTCATAACGAATATCGTATTATGAAAGAAGCCCAACTAGAGATGTGAAATTACCGTAATTTTTAAAAATGGTAATTTACCGGGTAAATTACCAAATAAAATTTCGGAATAACAAAAATTACCGTAATTTATGATATTTTATACTTTCACAAGCTTAATACCGCGTTAATTAGCGTAGTTTAACGGTAAATTACCGTTTTAAAATTACGGTAAGATATAAATCGGTAATTTACGGGGTTTTTGGTAAATTACCGTAAATTACCGGTAATTTACGGATGGTAAATTACCGACTAACATCTCTTATAATTCTATTTTATTAACGTAGGCGTTCGCAAGCTTCGAAAAAAAAAATAGAAGAAGAGCAAGAAATTCTAAAACTTGTAACGCAATTGCAAAATTTAAGAAGAAAAAATGCGATAGAAAAAATAAGACCACGTTTTTTGGAAAAAACCATAATCGCGCTAAAGTCGATTGAAAATTGGACCGATCAAGAATACCTTTTTGGACCCCAATTTCAGGAAACATTAAATTACCTGGAAGAGGCGACGAAGAAATTTGTAAGTACTAGTTGTCTGACCAAAGTAATTTCATGGGCCTTGTGCCCCGTAAAGCTCAATGGAGAAGATTTAAGAAATTGATTGGGTATGGAATGTCTTATAATTTAAGGACGCTTTTTATTCATAATTTACCGGGCATAAGGTGTTTTCTATGAAATTTGTAAAGGCGTCTAATTACGGGGTGTAAGATATAAATACGGTCAATGTGTAATACCTAACGTGAAAGGGACACCCGTCAAGAGATAATGTTAAAATATTTTTGTCCACAGGGAGCCCACATGGTGACAGAGGTGGATGAACCACACGAAGGGGGAAGTGGGAGAGGAGGAGGAAGGGGGTTAAAAAGGGGGCGATTTATCAGAAAACAAGCTAAAAAAATATATTTTTGTATTAAGAGAAAAAAAATTGTGTTAAGAAAAAAGAAATTAGTTAAGAAAAAAAATTTGTTAAGAAAAAAAAATTAGTTAAGAAAAAGTTAAGAAAAAAAATTAGTTAAGAAAAAGTTAAGAAAAAAAATTTGTTAAGGAAAAAAAATTAGTTAAGGAAAAAAAATTGGTTAAGAAAAAAAAATTTGTTGTTAAGGAAAAAAAAATTGTATATTACGAAAAAAAAAATTGTATTAAGAAAAATATGAACTTAAGGGACGCTAACGTTAAGCAGAAATATACTTTTTCCCTCGATAAAAATAAATTGAAAGAAGAAATTCGAGATTGGCAATTGAAATTTAACGTAAGTTAATAAAGAAAATACAATTTAGCTTATCTGTTTTATGATTTTATAATCCTTAATTTGATTTTAATTAGAACTTGGTGCTTGAAATGAAAGGCTTGAAAATAAGCCATGATTTGGAGTTGAACCACGAAAAACAGAAGATGCAAGATCAAATCAACAATTTAATGAAAGAAAATGAGGGCGTTAAAGAAGTTCAAAATACGTATGCGTGATTTAAATTTATTTTAATATGGTTAGTTTAATTTAATTGAATTTAATTTAATTTCAAAAGAGTTGAAAAGTTATTAGAGTAGATGAGCGAAACCGAGAAAGAATTGATCGAGCTAAAGAGAGCCAATGAAATCGCTGGTTTAACGAATTAAAATCTTCTAGAACAAGTGATCGATTAAGAAAGTTTCAGTTAGAATAGGAACTTAGTTTAATCATTTCTTAAGTAGAAAAATTAATATCAAAATTCACTTGCAGGAAAGTTTTATTAACGAACGCAAAAACATGGAAATTTTGATATTTAAAATTGAGGAAGAAAGGATATCGGAAAATATACAGAGGATTACTAAACAAATGGAACATTGTGCCAAATATGCCAATAGCCTCGAGTAAGTCTTTGTTAATTTAGACACTTTTGAGAATGGTTATTTAACAATTAACTTTGTCGTAGTTACTTTCGACTTGATAATATGAAAAAGTTACAATTGGAACATTTCAAAAGAATTGAGTCGCAGCGTAACAACTTTTTGGTTAGTAATTCAACTTGCTTTTTTGCTAAAGCCGTCACTGATTGCTAAGTGGCAAATAAAAGCCGCGTCAAACTTGATTAATTTTTTTTAATTAGGATAAAATTAACGGATGTTTAAACAAATTAAACCTAGACGAACGTAACTTTAAGATCGATGACATCCCCGCAATTCCAATTGTGCCTCCGATACTCTATTCTAAGCCATCAGGATTTCTTAATGTAAGTCAAGTTTTAAACTTTTAATGGTGTTTATTAATAAGTTTCAGTTTTGTTTTTTAGACTGTAGCGGATATTAATACAGGAGCAATGCAAGGTCTACTGCAATTCATGATGAATAATCGACCGCCATTATTTCCTAATCCTCCCCCCATTGTCCATCGATTCATGTTTCCAACATTACCGCCACCGAAGGGAAATGGCGCTTTTGCTAATAAAAATATCTGCTTTTCAATGAAGAATTTCCTAAACTTTAAATGTTGAAAGTTACACTTAATTAACTTGTAAAGGGAATTTATTTTTCAAACAGTAAATGTATCAAATGTTCCAGTTATGTGTCTTACGGTCTTTTTTCTAATAAATTAATTTCAAGGATTCGCGTTTACATGTAGGGTAGAGATTTTGAAACTTGAGGCCTGTTAATTTGGCCAATCACAACGCGATTTACTATGCTCATGCGATCTTATGGGGTTTTCCATTGTGGTACTCAGAGTGCTCCGATAATATATTGGGCTTTCAATGGGAAATAACAGCGGCTCTAAGACGGAGACGCGTCTTCCATAGCACCAGCCGCCCCCCCCCTTGCTCCCGTATGAATCCCAACCAGTCTGGGAAATTGGGAAATAGCACACTTCCTCTGGTCCAAAACCAGTTTATTAATTGCTTGGACTAGTTTTTAAATTTAAGAAGGGGGAGTTACCAGTTTATTAATTGCAAATCTATAGGAGAATAAAGGGTGGTACCAGTCCGGAGACCAGTTAATTATTTCGGACACTACGGGGGGGGGTGTAAAAATGCCCATTTTTAAGGTGCCTAAGGGTACGATAATTTTAAATTGGCGTTAAATATTTATAAAAGATGTTGAATAAGCCTTTTCAGGGATAATTAGTCGTTCTAAATGGATTGTTTCATTTAATTTGCTCGATTTTCGGGAATAAACTCGAATTTTCTAGACTGACTAAAGTACAGAATTTTTCGAATCACCCGCCAGAAATATCCGGTTTCATTATTGGTTGACAAAATATATCATACTCAGCGGGTGCCTAAGGGTGGTTTGGGATAGATTTAATTAGGATTACTTGAGATAATAAAGTGGTAAATTACAGGGGGTGAAAGAAGGTGTTTTGTTTAGGTATTACTACTTCTTTATATTAAAATAATGAAACGAATTAGGCCGGGATAATTAAGAAACATAAAGGGGCCTAAGCTGACTAAAGTACAGAATTGTGGGCGGAGTTAAGATGTAGAGATATTTCCAGCATGCACTCCCGGCATCTGTCGAGCCTTTATCGTATCAATTAAAGATGAATATGTATCATATTTGGATTTCGTTGTTTTGAGGCTTCCAAAGGGTAGAAATAAAGGTTTATCTTATTAATTAGTTTCATTACAATTATATTTGTAATCTGTATAGTATTAGGAGACACTGATAATTATAATTTGGGCTTTTAAATTGTAATAATGGCCTTTTTTAGGGTGCCTAAGGGTGCGAAAATTTTAAATTGGCGTTAAATAATTATAAAAGATGTTGAATAAGCCTTTTTCCGTGATAATTACTAGTTCTAAATCGATTGTTTTCATAAATTTGTTCGATTTGTGCGAAAAAAACTCGTTATGATCGACTGACTAAAGTGCAGAATTTTTTGAATCGCCCGCCGGAAAGATCCGGTTTGATTATTGGTTGAAAAAAATGTATCCTATTCAGCCGGTGCCTAAGGGTAGTTTGGGATAGTTTTAAGTAGGATTACTTGAGAAAATAAAGTGGAAAGTTACAGGGGGTGAAAGGGGGTGTTTTTTAAGTTATATCTCTTGTTTATATTGAAGAAATTAAATGAATTAGCTCGAGATAATTAAGAAACGTAAAGGGGCCTAAGCCGACTAAAGTACAGAATTGTGGGAGGAGTTAAGTTGAAGATATATTTCGTGCATGCACTCCCGGCATCTGTCGAGCCCTTATCGTAACGCAATAAATAGGATTAAACTTAATGATTAGTTTTAATGAAGATTAGTATTGTGATTGATATGGTATTTGGAGACTAGCTTACTTTATTTTTTAAACCGGCAAAAAAGTCGAATATTTATCATACCTGGATTTCGTAATTTTGAGGTTGCCAAAAAATGGAAATAAACGTGTACCTCATTAATTATTTTAATTACAATTATGTTTGGAATCGGTATTGTGTTACTCTGTTAGGAGACTTTAATAATTAAAATTTACGCGTTTAAAAGTACAGAATTTTGTCAAATGGCCGTTGTTTTGAGGTTACCTAAGTATAGAAATCCAAGTTTATTCATAATAATTAGTTTAATTACAATTATGTTCGGAATTGGCTTGGTGTTCGGAGAATTTTTCAATTAAAATTAAAGCGTTTACAGTGTAGAAATGGCCTTATTGAGGGTGCCTAAGGGTGCGAAATGTTTTAAAAGACGACGAATACTTATTCAAGATGTTGAATAGGGCTTTTCCCATCATAATTAGTTATTATAAAGGGTTACTTTAAATAATTCACACTTAATTAAGGAAAAAAACTAAAGTACAGAATTTTTTGAAACCCCGCTACGCAGCTTCAGCGCCTTCTGTCTCTAATTTCTCGAAGTACGCGCGTGCCTAAGGGTGATTTTAATAAAATATTGATGAAAAAAAACTTTAAAAGTTTAAAGAGGTGTTTTTAATAATACTATTTGTTTATATTCAATTAGTTAAAACAACTTTCCGGGGATAATTAAAAATATAAAAGGGCCTAAGCTGGCTAAAGTACAGAATTTTGGGCAGCGCCAAGGGGGCCTAAGCCGACTAAAGTACAGAATTGTGGGCGGAGTTAAGTGCTCTTACCGCCGTCAATGAAAATCGTTAATTTTTGGAGAATTTGTTGATTTGAATGATAAAAAAGCTTAAATTCGTAACATTTTCATAATTTTTTAATTATAATTTATTGTATTTTACTCCCCATTGGTCTCCTTGGTGAAAAATAACGTTTAGGAGGAAGTATCCTCTACCGCCGTTTCACCTGACTGGGCTTTTAGTGATTTCCGACCTTAGGCAACCTTAGGCACATTCGACTTTTTCTGTACTTTAGTCTCCCCCGTTCTCCGCCAAAACTCTAGTTCGTGAAATCATCTCAATCTAAGAGCACTCTAGTTTTCTTGACAAGGCCTATTTAAAATGGATGGTCGAGCTTTATTTGAAATTCAGAGTAAAAATGGTCGAGAATACATTTCAGGCATTATGAAAATCGTTTAAAAGCAAGGTGTTACTTTTGATTAGTCATTTTTCATTTCACTGTATAATTTTAAAGCGAATGAGTTTATCTTCTTTCAATCCTTCATACTCCCATTGTAAGGGCCCACTACAAACAGTTTTTCTCATACGCATTTCCAGAAAGCGGACCTGGTAACAATTGCAATGGGTTACGAATTTGGAATGCGAAACGAATTGTCCTCAAAATTCACAGTACCATTCATGTACGCCCATCAAAGATTACTGTCTGCCAAAAATCTGACGTTCAACGGTGCTCCAGTAGGAGCCTTCGACAATTTAAAAACTATTTCCATTTTTGTAGGTATAGAGATGTGGGTCCATAAATTACCGTAATTTTACGAAGGTAATTTACCGTTAAATTGCGTAAATTACCGTAATTTTACAAAGGTAATTTACCGTTAAATTGCGTACATTACCACGGTAATAAGCCTGCTATAACATACAATACCATAAATTACGGTAATTTTTGTTATTCCATAATTATAATCGCTAACGTACAGGTAATTTTGGTAGGTGTGGTTATGAAACCGGACCTTGCTTTGCACTGATGATCTGTACGTGCGTCTGCATACGATTGACAAGTGGGGATTCTGACAATCTTTTCACCCACATAGTGGGGACCCGACTTACATGTGGGGACATTTTAAAGTCCTCACATGTAAGTAATTAGATAAATGATATAATTAGACTAATTAGAGCCCAAATTAATTTTTTTGAAAAAGTCCCCACTTGTAAGGTACTTGGGTTTTTCACATTACAAGTGGGGACCATGGAAATTAACACATATCCGAGAGATGTCGCCAGAGGTTTTCACACACCCGGGTACCCAGTTGTACGAAATGAGGACCATATGGTCTCTTCGGCGTACATGTGGGGGCTCAAAAATGGGTTTTCATTACAATAAGCACAGATAGATGTAGCTACTTTAGAAATAGAAAATATACATTATTCAGCTATAACAATATAAAATCTTGTATCTCACAGACCGAACGGTGATTTTTTCATAATTTAATTACACTTGACGTACGAAAACTACTTTTCCTAATTCTTTAGGCGTCATTAAATTAACTACGTTTAAAACATTAACTCGATTAAAAAAACTGCATGTCCCCAGATGTACATTAAAAAGACGGCAAAGTTCCCCACATTTTAAAATGGGACCAACGTTACATATAATGTAAATTTCATCATAATTATCAATATTTTAATTAAAAAAGTGAATTAAAATGAATTTTGAAAACAAATATTTTAAGGACCCCACTTGTCCGTTGAAATGACAGCGAAGGTCCCCACTTATAAAATTTTCGAGTTTTAAAAAATATCTTCAGATACTTGAAGATCCTATTTCGTAAATTTCGTCATAATAATCAGTATTTTAATTACAAAAGTATAATATACATGTAATTAAAAAATGTGTGTATAAAAGACCCCACTTGTCCGTTGAAATGACAGCGAAGGTCCCCACTTGTAAATTTATCAAGTGTGAAAAATTATCTTCAAATACTTGACACTAATTCAAAATCTAAAAATTTATAAACAAATGTCCCCAGATATAAGGTAGAATGACGGTTTAGGTCCCGACTTGTAAACCTGAAATTAGCTCAAAACTTAACTGTTAGGCTAGAAATAGGACTGATTACTTAAATTTCATTCTGATAATCTATATATTAGCTATAAAATTAAAATATACATGAAATTTGAAAATGTGTGTTTAAAAGACCCCACTTGTCTGTTGAAATGACAGTGAAGGTCCCCACTTGTAAATTTATCGAGTGTGAAAAATGAAATTGAAATACTTGATGGAACCTTATAGGCTTTGACACTAATTTAAAACCTAATAATTTATACACAAATGTCCCCAGATATAAGGTTGGAAGACGGTTTAGGTCCCCACTTGTAAACCTGAAATTAGCTCAAAACTTAAGTGTTAAGCTAGAAATAAGACTGATTACTTAAATTTATTTCTGATGATCAATATTTTAACTATAAAATTATAATATACCTGAAATTTGAAAATGTGTGTTTAAAAGACCGCACTTGTCTGTTGAAATGACGGTGAAGGTCCCCACTTGTAAATTTATCGAGTGTGAAAAATGAAATTGAAATACTTGATGGAACCATATAGGCTTCGACACTAATTCAAAATCTAATAATTTATACACAAATGTCCCCAGATATAAGGTAGGAAGACGGTTTAGGTCACCACTTGTAAACCTGAAATTAGCTCAAAACTTAAGTGTTAAGCTAGAAATAAGACTGATTACTTAAATTTCATTCTGATAATCAGTATTTTAACTATAAAATTATAATATACATGAAATTTGAAAATGTGTGTTTAAAAGACCCCACTTGTCTGTTGAAATGACGGTGAAGGTCCCCACTTGAAAATTTATCGAGTGTGAAAAATGAAATTGAAATACTTGATGGAACCATATAGGCTTCGACACTAGTTCAAAATCTAATCATTTATACACAAATGTCCCCAGATATAAGGTAGGAAGACGGTTTAGGTCCCCACTTGTAAACCTGAAATTAGCTCAAAACTTAAGTGTTAAGCTAGAAATAAGACTGATTACTTAAATTTCATTCTGATAATCAGTATTATAACTAAACCGCCTTCCAATCTTATATCTGGGGACATTTTTGTATAAATTATTAGATTTTGAACTAGTGTCGAAGCCTATATGGTTCCATCAAGTATTTCAATTTCATTTTTCACACTCGATAAATTTACAAGTGGGGACCTTCACCGTCATTTCAACTGACAAGTGGGGTCTTTAAAACACACATTTTCAAATTTCATGTATATTATAATTTTATAGTTAAAATATTGATTATCAGAATTAAATTTAAGTAATCAGTCCTATTTCTAGCATAACACTTAAGTTTTGAGCTAATTTCAGGTTTACAAGTAGGGACCTAAACCGTCTTCCTACCTTATATCTGGGGACATTTGTGTATAAATTATTAGATTTTTAATTAGTGTCGAAGCCTATATGGTTCCATCAAGTATTTCAATTTCATTTTTCACACTCGATAAATTTATAAGTGGGGACCTTCACCGTCATTTCAACAGACAAGTGGGGTCTTTTAAACACAAATTTTCAAATTTCATGTATATTATAATTTTATAGTTAAAATATTGATTATCAGAATTAAATTTAAGTAATCAGTCCTATTTCTAGCTTAACACTTAAGTTTTGAGCTAATTTCAGGTTTAACAGTAGGGACCTAAACCGTCTTCCTACCTTATATCTGGGGACATTTGTGTATAAATTATTAGATTTTGAATTAGTGTCGAAGCCTATATGGTTCCATCAAGTATTTCAATTTCATTTTTCACACTCGATAAATTTACAAGTGGGGACCTTCACCGTTATTTCAACTGACAAGTGGGGTCTTTAAAACACACATTTTCAAATTTCATGTATATTATAATTTTATAGTTAAAATATTGATTATCAGAATTAAATTTAAGTAATCAGTCCTATTTCTAGCTTAACGCTTATGTTTTGAGCTAATTTCAGGTTTACAAGTGGGGACCTAAACCGTCTTCCTACCTTATATCTGGGGACATTTGTGTATAAATTATTAGATTTTGAACTAGTGTCGAAGCCTATATGGTTCCATCAAGTATTTCAATTTCATTTTTCACACTCGATAAATTTACAAGTGGGGACCTTCACCGTCATTTCAACTGATAAGTGGGGTCTTTTAAACACACATTTTCAAATTTCGTGTATATTATAATTTTATAGTTAAAATACTGATTATCAGAATGAAATTTAAGTAATCAGTCTTATTTCTAGCTTAACACTTAAGTTTTGAGCTAATTTGAGGTTTACAAGTGGGGACCTAAACCGTCTTCCAACCTTATATCTGGGGACATTTGTGTATAAATTATTAGATTTTGAATTAGTGTCGAAGCCTATATGGTTCCATCAAGTATTTCAATTTCATTTTTCACACTCGATAAATTTACAAGTGGGGACCTTCACCGTCATTTCAACAGACAAGTGGGGTCTTTTAAACACACATTTTCAAATTTCAGGTATATTATAATTTTAGAGTTAAAATATTGATTATCAGAAATAAATTTAAGTAATCAGTCCTGTTTCTAGCTTAACACTTAAGTTTTGAGCTAATTTCAGGTTTACAAGTGGGGACCTAAACCGTCTTCCAACCTTATATCTGGGGACATTTTTGTATAAATTATTAGATTTTGAATTAGTGTTGAAGCCCATATGGTTCCATCAAGTATTTCAATTTCATTTTTCACACTCGATAAATTTACAAGTGGGGACCTTCACCGTCATTTCAACAAACAAGTTGGGTCTTTTAAACACACATTTTCAAATTTCATGTATATTATAATTTTATAGTTAAAATATTGATTATCAGAATTAAATTTAAGTAATCAGTCCTATTTCTAGCTTAACACTTAAGTTTTGAGCTAATTTCAGGTTTACAAGTAGGGACCTAAACCATCTTCCTACATTATATCTGGGGACATTTGTGTATAAATTATTAGATTTTTAATTAGTGTCGAAGCCTATATGGTTCCATCAAGTATTTCAATTTCATTTTTCACAGTCGATAAATTTACAAGTGGGGACCTTCACCGTCATTTCAACTGACAAGTGCGGTCTTTTAAACACACATTTACAAATTTCATGTATATTATAATTTTATAGATAAAATATTGATTATCAGAATTAAATTTAAGTAATCAGTCCTATTTCTAGCTTAACACTTAAGTTTTGAGCTAATTTCAGGTTTACAAGTAGGGACCTAAACCGTCTTCCTACCTTATATATGGGGACATTTGTGTATAAATTATTAGATTTTGAATTAGTGTCGAAGCCTATATGGTTCTATCAAGTATTTCAATTTCATTTTTCACACTCGATAAATTTACAAGTGGGGACCTTCACCGTCATTTCAACTGACAAGTGGGGTCTTTTAAACACACATTTTCAAATTTCATGTATATTATAATTTTATAGTTAAAATATTGATCATCAGAATGAAATTTAAGTAATCAGTCTTATTTCTAGCTTAACACTTAAGTTTTGAGCTAATTTCAGGTTTACAAGTGGGGACCTAAACCGTCTTCCTACCTTATATCTGGGGACATTTGTGTATAAATTATTAGATTTTGAATTAGTGTCGAAGCCTATATGGTTCCATCAAGTATTTCAATTTCATTTTTCACACTCGATAAATTTACAAGTGGGGACCTTCACCGTCATTTCAACTGACAAGTGGGGTCTTTTAAACACACATTTTCAAATTTCAGGTATATTATAATTTTAGAGTTAAAATATTGATTATCAGAAATAAATTTAAGTAATCAGTCCTGTTTCTAGCTTAACACTTAAGTTTTGAGCTAATTTCAGGTTTACAAGTGAGGACCTAAACCGTCTTCCAACCTTATATCTGGGGACATTTTTGTATAAATTATTAGATTTTGAATTAGTGTCGAAGCCTATATGGTTCCATCAAGTATTTCAATTGCATTTTTCACACTCAATAAATTTACAAGTGGGGACCTTCACCGTCATTTCAACTGACAAGTGGGGTCTTTTAAACACACATTTTCAAATTTCGTGTATATTATAATTTTATAGTTAAAATACTGATTATCAGAATGAAATTTAAGTAATCAGTCTTATTTCTAGCTTAACACTTAAGTTTTGAGCTAATTTCAGGTTTACAAGTAGGGACCTAAACCGTCTTCCTACCTTATATCTGGGGACATTTGTGTATAAATTATTAGATTTTGAATTAGTGTCGAAGCCTATATGGTTCCATCAAGTATTTCAATTTCATTTTTCTCACTCGATAAATTTACAAGTGGGGACCTTCACCGTCATTTCAACTGACAAGTGGGGTCTTTTAAACACACATTTTCAAATTTCAGGTATATTATAATTTTAGAGTTAAAATATTGATTATCAGAAATAAATTTAAGTAATCAGTCCTGTTTCTAGCTTAACACTTAAGTTTTGAGCTAATTTCAGGTTTACAAGTGAGGACCTAAACCGTCTTCCAACCTTATATCTGGGGACATTTTTGTATAAATTATTAGATTTTGAATTAGTGTCGAAGCCTATATGGTTCCATCAAGTATTTCAATTGCATTTTTCACACTCAATAAATTTACAAGTGGGGACCTTCACCGTCATTTCAACTGACAAGTGGGGTCTTTTAAACACACATTTTCAAATTTCGTGTATATTATAATTTTATAGTTAAAATACTGATTATCAGAATGAAATTTAAGTAATCAGTCTTATTTCTAGCTTAACACTTAAGTTTTGAGCTAATTTCAGGTTTACAAGTAGGGACCTAAACCGTCTTCCTACCTTATATCTGGGGACATTTGTTTATAAATTATTAGATTTTGAACTAGTGTCGAAGCCTATATGGTTCTATCAAGTATTTCAATTTCATTTTTCACACTCGATAAATTTACAAGTGGGGACCTTCACCGTCATTTCAACAAACAAGTGGGGTCTTTTAAACACACATTTTCAAATTTCATGTATATTATAATTTTATAGATAAAATATTGATTATCAGAATTAAATTTAAGTAATCAGTCCTATTTCTAGCTTAACACTTAAGTTTTGAGCTAATTTCAGGTTTACAAGTAGGGACCTAAACCGTCTTCCTACCTTATATCTGGGGACATTTGTGTATAAATTATTAGATTTTGAATTAGTGTCGAAGCCTATATGGTTCTATCAAGTATTTCAATTTCATTTTTCACACTCGATAAATTTACAAGTGGGGACCTTCACCGTCATTTCAACTGACAAGTGGGGTCTTTTAAACACACATTTTCAAATTTCATGTATATTATAATTTTATAGTTAAAATATTGATCATCAGAATGAAATTTAAGTAATCAGTCTTATTTCTAGCTTAACACTTAAGTTTTGAGCTAATTTCAGGTTTACAAGTGGGGACCTAAACCGTCTTCCTACCTTATATCTGGGGACATTTGTGTATAAATTATTAGATTTTGAATTAGTGTCGAAGCCTATATGGTTCCATCAAGTATTTCAATTTCATTTTTCACACTCGATAAATTTACAAGTGGGGACCTTCACCGTCATTTCAACTGACAAGTGGGGTCTTTTAAACACACATTTTCAAATTTCAGGTATATTATAATTTTAGAGTTAAAATATTGATTATCAGAAATAAATTTAAGTAATCAGTCCTGTTTCTAGCTTAACACTTAAGTTTTGAGCTAATTTCAG
This sequence comes from Phalangium opilio, assembly GCF_054372755.1. Classification (NCBI taxonomy): domain Eukaryota; kingdom Metazoa; phylum Arthropoda; class Arachnida; order Opiliones; family Phalangiidae; genus Phalangium; species Phalangium opilio. The sequence goes on along the minus strand of NW_028324236.1, from coordinate 1,251,552 downwards.
GTTTACAAGTGAGGACCTAAACCGTCTTCCAACCTTATATCTGGGGACATTTTTGTATAAATTATTAGATTTTGAATTAGTGTCGAAGCCTATATGGTTCCATCAAGTATTTCAATTGCATTTTTCACACTCAATAAATTTACAAGTGGGGACCTTCACCGTCATTTCAACTGACAAGTGGGGTCTTTTAAACACACATTTTCAAATTTCGTGTATATTATAATTTTATAGTTAAAATGCTGATTATCAGAATGAAATTTAAGTAATCAGTCTTATTTCTAGCTTAACACTTAAGTTTTGAGCTAATTTCAGGTTTACAAGTAGGGACCTAAACCGTCTTCCTACCTTATATCTGGGAACATTTGTGTATAAATTATTAGATTTTGAATTAGTGTCGAAGCCTATATGGTTCCATCAAGTATTTCAATTTCATTTTTCACAGTCGATAAATTTACAAGTGGGGACCTTCACCGTCATTTCAACTGACAAGTGCGGTCTTTTAAACACACATTTTCAAATTTCAGGTATATTATAATTTTATAGTTAAAATATTGATCATCAGAAATAAATTTAAGTAATCAGTCCTGTTTCTAGCTTAACACTTAAGTTTTGAGCTAATTTCAGGTTTACAAGTAGGGACCTAAACCGTCTTCCTACCTTATATCTGGGGACATTTGTGTATAAATTATTAGATTTTGAATTAGTGTCGAAGCCTATATGGTTCCATCAAGTATTTCAATTTCATTTTTCTCACTCGATAAATTTACAAGTGGGGACCTTCACCGTCATTTCAACTGACAAGTGGGGTCTTTTAAACACACATTTTCAAATTTCAGGTATATTATAATTTTAGAGTTAAAATATTGATTATCAGAAATAAATTTAAGTAATCAGTCCTGTTTCTAGCTTAACACTTAAGTTTTGAGCTAATTTCAGGTTTACAAGTGAGGACCTAAACCGTCTTCCAACCTTATATCTGGGGACATTTTTGTATAAATTATTAGATTTTGAATTAGTGTCGAAGCCTATATGGTTCCATCAAGTATTTCAATTGCATTTTTCACACTCAATAAATTTACAAGTGGGGACCTTCACCGTCATTTCAACTGACAAGTGGGGTCTTTTAAACACACATTTTCAAATTTCGTGTATATTATAATTTTATAGTTAAAATACTGATTATCAGAATGAAATTTAAGTAATCAGTCTTATTTCTAGCTTAACACTTAAGTTTTGAGCTAATTTCAGGTTTACAAGTGAGGACCTAAACCGTCTTCCTACCTTATATCTGGGGACATTTGTGTATAAATTATTAGATTTTGAATTAGTGTCGAAGCCTATATGGTTCCATCAAGTATTTCAATTTCATTTTTCACACTCGATAAATTTACAAGTGGGGACCTTCACCGTCATTTCAACTGACAAGTGGGGTCTTTAAAACACACATTTTCAAATTTCAGGTATATTATAATTTTATAGTTAAAATATTGATCATCAGAAATAAATTTAAGTAATCAGTCCTGTTTCTAGCTTAACACTTAAGTTTTGAGCTAATTTCAGGTTTACAAGTAGGGACCTAAACCGTCTTCCCTCCTTATATCTGGGGACATTTGTGTATAAATTATTAGATTTTGAATTAGTGTCGAAGCCTATATGGTTCCATCAAGTATTTCAATTTCATTTTTCACACTCGATAAATTTACAAGTGGGGACCTTCACCGTCATTTCAACTGACAAGTGGGGTCTTTTAAACACACATTTTCAAATTTCAGGTATATTATAATTTTAGAGTTAAAATATTGATTATCAGAAATAAATTTAAGTAATCAGTCCTGTTTCTAGCTTAACACTTAAGTTTTGAGCTAATTTCAGGTTTACAAGTGAGGACCTAAACCGTCTTCCAACCTTATATCTGGGGACATTTTTGTATAAATTATTAGATTTTGAATTAGTGTCGAAGCCTATATGGTTCCATCAAGTATTTCAATTGCATTTTTCACACTCAATAAATTTACAAGTGGGGACCTTCACCGTCATTTCAACTGACAAGTGGGGTCTTTTAAACACACATTTTCAAATTTCGTGTATATTATAATTTTATAGTTAAAATACTGATTATCAGAATGAAATTTAAGTAATCAGTCTTATTTCTAGCTTAACACTTAAGTTTTGAGCTAATTTCAGGTTTACAAGTAGGGACCTAAACCGTCTTCCTACCTTATATCTGGGGACATTTGTGTATAAATTATTAGATTTTGAATTAGTGTCGAAGCCTATATGGTTCCATCAAGTATTTCAATTTCATTTTTCACACTCGATAAATTTACAAGTGGGGACCTTCACCGTCATTTCAACTGACAAGTGGGGTCTTTAAAACACACATTTTCAAATTTCATGTATATTATAATTTTATAGTTAAAATATTGATTATCAAAATGAAATTTAAGTAATCAGTCCTATTTCTAGCTTAACTCTTAAGTTTTGAGCTAATTTCAGGTTTACAAGTAGGGACCTAAACCGTCTTCCTACCTTATATCTGGGGACATTTGTGTATAAATTATTAGATTTTGAACTAGTGTCGAAGCCTATATGGTTCTATCAAGTATTTCAATTTCATTTTTCACACTCGATAAATTTACAAGTGGGGACCTTCACCGTCATTTCAACTGACAAGTGGGGTCTTTTAAACACACATTTTCAAATTTCATGTATATTATAATTTTATAGTTAAAATACTGATTATCAAAATGAAATTTAAGTAATCAGTCCTGTTTCTAGCTTAACACTTAAGTTTTGAGCTAATTTCAGGTTTACAAGTGGGGACCTAAACCGTCTTCCTACCTTATATCTGGGGACATTTGTGTATAAATTTTTAGATTTTGAATTAGTGTCAAAGCCTATATGGTTACATCAAGTATTTCAAGATAATTTTTCACACTTGATAAATTTACAAGTGGGGACCTTCACTGTCATTTCAACTGACAAGTGGGGTCTTTAAAACACACATTTTCAAATTTCATGTATATTATAATTTTATAGTTAAAATATTGATTATCAGAATGAATTTAAGTAATCAGTCCTATTTCTATCTTAACACTTAAGTTTTGAGCTAATTTCAGGTTTACAAGTGGGGACCTAAACCGTCTTCCTACCTTTTATCTGGGGACATTTGTGTATAAATTATTAGATTTTGAATTAGTGTCAAAGCCTATATGGTTCCATCAAGTATTTCAATTTCATTTTTTCACACTCGATAAATTTACAAGTGGAGACCTTCACTGTCATTTCAACTGACAAGTGGGGTCCTTTAAACACACATTTTCAAATTTCATGTATATTATAATTCTATAGTTAAAATATTGATTATCAGAATGATATTTAAGTAATCAGTCCTATTTCTATCTTAACACTTAAGTTTTGAGCTAATTTCAGGTTTACAAGTGGGGACCTAAACCGTCATCCTACCTTATATCTGGGGACATTTGTGTATAAATTATTAGATTTTGAATTAGTGTCAAAGCCTATATGGTTCCATCAAGTATTTCAATTTCATTTTTCACACTCGATAAATTTACAAGTGGAGACCTTCACTGTCATTTCAACTGACAAGTGGGGTCTTTTAAACACACATTTTCAAATTTCATGTATATTATAATTCTATAGTTAAAATATTGATTACCAGAATGAAATTTAAGTAATCAGTCCTATTTCTAGCTTAACACTTAAGTTTTGAGCTAATTTCAGGTTTACAAGTGGGGACCTAAACCGTCTTCCTACCTTATATCTGGGGACATTTGTGTATAAATTTTTAGATTTTGAATTAGTGTCAAAGCCTATATGGTTACATCAAGTATTTCAAGATAATTTTTCACACTTGATAAATTTACAAGTGGGGACCTTGGCTGTCATTTCAACAGACAAGTGGGGTCTTTTAAACACACATTTTCAAATTTCATGTATATTATAATTTTATAGTTAAAATATTGATTATCAGAATGAATTTAAGTAATCAGTCCTATTTCTATCTTAACACTTAAGTTTTGAGCTAATTTCAGGTTTACAAGTGGGGACCTAAACCGTCTTCCTACCTTTTATCTGGGGACATTTGTGTATAAATTATTAGATTTTGAATTAGTGTCAAAGCCTATATGGTTCCATCAAGTATTTCAATTTCATTTTTTCACACTCGATAAATTTACAAGTGGGGACCTTCACTGTCATTTCAACTGACAAGTGGGGTCCTTTAAACACACATTTTCAAATTTCATGTATATTATAATTCTATAGTTAAAATATTGATTATCAGAATGATATTTAAGTAATCAGTCCTATTTCTAGCTTAACACATAAGTTTTGAGCTAATTTCAGGTTTACAAGTGGGGACCTAAACCGTCTTCCTACCTTATATCTGGGGACATTTGTGTATAAATTTTTAGATTTTGAATTAGTGTCAAAGCCTATATGGTTACATCAAGTATTTCAAGATAATTTTTCACACTTGATAAATTTACAAGTGGGGACCTTGGCTGTCATTTCAACAGACAAGTGGGGTCTTTTAAACACACATTTTCAAATTTCATGTATATTATAATTCTATAGTTAAAATATTGATTATCAGAATGAAATTTAAGTAATCAGTCCTATTTCTAGCTTAACACTTAAGTTTTGAGCTAATTTCAGGTTTACAAGTGGGGACCTTAACCGTCTTCCTACCTTATATCTGGGGACATTTGTGTATAAATTTTTAGATTTTGAATTAGTGTCAAAGCCTATATGGTTACATCAAGTATTTCAAGATAATTTTTCACACTTGATAAATTTACAAGTGGGGACCTTCACTGTCATTTCAACTGACAAGTGGGGTCTTTTAAACACACATTTTCAAATTTCATGTATATTATAATTTTATAGTTAAAATATTGATTATCAGAATGAATTTAAGTAATCAGTCCTATTTCTATCTTAACACTTAAGTTTTGAGCTAATTTCAGGTTTACAAGTGGGGACCTAAACCGTCTTCCTACCTTTTATCTGGGGACATTTGTGTATAAATTATTAGATTTTGAATTAGTGTCAAAGCCTATATGGTTCCATCAAGTATTTCAATTTCATTTTTTCACACTCGATAAATTTAAAAGTGGGGACCTTCACTGTCATTTCAACTGACAAGTGGGGTCCTTTAAACACACATTTTCAAATTTCATGTATATTATAATTCTATAGTTAAAATATTGATTATCAGAATGATATTTAAGTAATCAGTCCTATTTCTAGCTTAACACTTAAGTTTTGAGCTAATTTCAGGTTTACAAGTGGGGACCTAAACCGTCTTCCTACCTTATATCTGGGGACATTTGTGTATAAATTTTTAGATTTTGAATTAGTGTCAAAGCCTATATGGTTACATCAAGTATTTCAAGATAATTTTTCACACTTGATAAATTTACAAGTGGGGACCTTCACTGTCATTTCAACTGACAAGTGGGGTCTTTTAAACACACATTTTCAAATTTCATGTATATTATAATTCTATAGTTAAAATATTGATTATCAGAATGATATTTAAGTAATCAGTCCTATTTCTAGCTTAACACTTAAGTTTTGAGCTAATTTCAGGTTTACAAGTGGGGACCTAAACCGTCTTCCTACCTTATATCTGGGGACATTTGTGTATAAATTATTAGATTTTGAATTAGTGTCAAAGCCTATATGGTTCCATCAAGTATTTCAAAATCATTTTTCACACTCGATAAATTTACAAGTGGGGACCTTCACTGTCATTTCAACTGACAAGTGGGGTCTTTTAAACACACATTTTCAAATTTCATGTATATTATAATTCTATAGTTAAAATATTGATTATCAGAATGAAATTTAAGTAATCAGTCCTATTTCTAGCTTAACACTTAAGTTTTGAGCTAATTTCAGGTTTACAAGTGGGGACCTTAACCGTCTTCCTACCTTATATCTGGGGACATTTGTGTATAAATTTTTAGATTTTGAATTAGTGTCAAAGCCTATATGGTTACATCAAGTATTTCAAGATAATTTTTCACACTTGATAAATTTACAAGTGGGGACCTTCACTGTCATTTCAACTGACAAGTGGGGTCTTTTAAACACACATTTTCAAATTTCATGTATATTATTATTTTATAGTTAAAATATTGATTATCAGAATGAATTTAAGTAATCAGTCCTATTTCTATCTTAACACTTAAGTTTTGAGCTAATTTCAGGTTTACAAGTGGGGACCTAAACCGTCTTCCTACCTTTTATCTGGGGACATTTGTGTATAAATTATTAGATTTTGAATTAGTGTCAAAGCCTATATGGTTCCATCAAGTATTTCAATTTCATTTTTTCACACTCGATAAATTTAAAAGTGGGGACCTTCACTGTCATTTCAACTGACAAGTGGGGTCCTTTAAACACACATTTTCAAATTTCATGTATATTATAATTCTATAGTTAAAATATTGATTATCAGAATGATATTTAAGTAATCAGTCCTATTTCTAGCTTAACACTTAAGTTTTGAGCTAATTTCAGGTTTACAAGTGGGGACCTAAACCGTCTTCCTACCTTATATCTGGGGACATTTGTGTATAAATTTTTAGATTTTGAATTAGTGTCAAAGCCTATATGGTTACATCAAGTATTTCAAGATAATTTTTCACACTTGATAAATTTACAAGTGGGGACCTTCACTGTCATTTCAACTGACAAGTGGGGTCTTTTAAACACACATTTTCAAATTTCATGTATATTATAATTCTATAGTTAAAATATTGATTATCAGAATGATATTTAAGTAATCAGTCCTATTTCTAGCTTAACACTTAAGTTTTGAGCTAATTTCAGGTTTACAAGTGGGGACCTAAACCGTCTTCCTACCTTATATCTGGGGACATTTGTGTATAAATTATTAGATTTTGAATTAGTGTCAAAGCCTATATGGTTCCATCAAGTATTTCAATTTCATTTTTCACACTCGATAAATTTACAAGTGGAGACCTTCACTGTCATTTCAACTGACAAGTGGGGTCTTTTAAACACACATTTTCAAATTTCATGTATATTATAATTCTATAGTTAAAATATTGATTATCAGAATGAAATTTAAGTAATCAGTCCTATTTCTAGCTTAACACTTAAGTTTTGAGCTAATTTCAGGTTTACAAGTGGGGACCTAAACCGTCTTCCTACCTTATATCTGGGGACATTTGTGTATAAATTTTTAGATTTTGAATTAGTGTCAAAGCCTATATGGTTACATCAAGTATTTCAAGATAATTTTTCACACTTGATAAATTTACAAGTGGGGACCTTGGCTGTCATTTCAACAGACAAGTGGGGTCTTTTAAACACACATTTTCAAATTTCATGTATATTATAATTCTATAGTTAAAATATTGATTATCAGAATGAAATTTAAGTAATCAGTCCTATTTCTAGCTTAACTTTTAAGTTTTGAGCTAATTTCAGGTTTACAAGTGGGGACCTTAACCGTCTTCCTACCTTATATCTGGGGACATTTGTGTATAAATTTTTAGATTTTGAATTAGTGTCAAAGCCTATATGGTTACATCAAGTATTTCAAGATAATTTTTCACACTTGATAAATTTACAAGTGGGGACCTTCACTGTCATTTCAACTGACAAGTGGGGTCTTTTAAACACACATTTTCAAATTTCATGTATATTATAATTTTATAGTTAAAATATTGATTATCAGAATGAATTTAAGTAATCAGTCCTATTTCTATCTTAACACTTAAGTTTTGAGCTAATTTCAGGTTTACAAGTGGGGACCTAAACCGTCATCCTACCTTATATCTGGGGACATTTGTGTATAAATTATTAGATTTTGAATTAGTGTCAAAGCCTATATGGTTCCATCAAGTATTTCAATTTCATTTTTCACAGTCGATAAATTTACAAGTGGAGACCTTCACTGTCATTTCAACTGACAAGTGGGGTCTTTTAAACACACATTTTCAAATTTCATGTATATTATAATTCCATAGTTAAAATATTGATTATCAGAATGAAATTTAAGTAATCAGTCCTATTTCTAGCTTAACACTTAAGTTTTGAGCTAATTGCAGGTTTACAAGTGGGGACCTAAACCGTCTTCCTACCTTATATCTGGGGACATTTGTGTATAAATTTTTAGATTTTGAATTAGTGTCAAAGCCTATATGGTTACATCAAGTATTTCAAGATAATTTTTCACACTTGATAAATTTACAAGTGGGGACCTTGGCTGTCATTTCAACAGACAAGTGGGGTCTTTTAAACACACATTTTCAAATTTCATGTATATTATAATTTTATAGTTAAAATATTGATTATCAGAATGAATTTAAGTAATCAGTCCTATTTCTATCTTAACACTTAAGTTTTGAGCTAATTTCAGGTTTACAAGTGGGGACCTAAACCGTCTTCCTACCTTTTATCTGGGGACATTTGTGTACACTCTAAGAAATAGAGGTGTAAGTCTACACCTTTTTAACTCTTTTTGATGGTGCTAAATTCAACACCATTTCCAGTGTTGGTTTACAACCCAAAGGGTGTTAAATTACACACTCTAAGGTGTTCTTTAACACCTTTTAAATTAGTTTATATGGATCGAAATTTGACACCGTTTCAGTTGTTCCTTTACACCCCTGAAAGGATTTAATAACACTTTTAAGCAATGGGTGTCAAAGATAAGAGTGTCGCATAAAACCTTTAAGAGTGTCGCATAACACCTTTAAGAGTGTCGCATAACACCTTTAAGAGTGTCGCATAACACCTTTAAGAGTGTCCCATGAAACCTTTCAGAGTGTCGCAAAACACCTTTAAGAGTGTCGCAAAACACCTTTAAGAGTGTCGCAAAACATCTTTCAGAGTGTCGCTTAACACCTTTCAGAGTGTCGCTTAACACCTTTAAGAGTGTCGCAAAACACCTTTAAGAGTGTCGCAAAACACCTTTAAGAGTGTCGCAAAACACCTTTAAGAGTGTCGCAAAACATCTTTCAGAGTGTCGCTTAACACCTTTCAGAGTGTCGCAAAACACCTTTAAGAGTGTCGCAAAACACCTTTAAGAGTGTCGCTTAACACCTTTCAGAGTGTCGCTTAACACCTTTCAGAGTGTCGAATAACACCTTAAGATTGTCGCTTAACACCTCTCGGAGTGTTGCATAACACCTTTAAGAGTGTTGCATAACACCTTTAAGAGTGTTGCATAACACCTTTAAGAGTGTTGCATAACACCTTTAAGAGTGTTGCATAACACCTTTAAGAGTGTTGCATAACACCTTTAAGAGTGTTGCATAACACCTTTAAGAGTGTTCCATAACACCTTTAAGAGTGTCGCATAACACATTTAAGAGTGTCGCATAACATCTTTCAGAATTTCGCTTAACACCTCTCGGAGTGTCGCTTAACACCTTTAAGAGTGTCGCTTAACACCCTTAAGAGTGTCGCTTAACACCTTTCAGAATGTCGTTTAACACCTCTCGGAGTGTCGCATAACACCTTTAAGAGTGTCGCTTAACACCCTTAAGATTAGTAGGAAATTTCTCACGTGCAGAAGTTAGTTAAGTTAGTGTATTTCAGGAGTGAAGTGTGCTAATGGCTAACTTAATATGCATTAAGTCAGCCATTTGATCATCTTAAAATGCAGTGTAAAATTGCATGGAAAAATCAGTAAATTTTCCCGTATTAAACCTTCTGAAAAAAGGCAGATAGTTTGCGATTTGTACAAATGCAATGGAAATTAAATTGGTTTTTGAGACCATAATATTCAGGCAGTAGATTTAGACGTTCTTCTTAAATTTAATAATCTCTTTTCACTAAGAGTTTTTCGAGCACCAGAAACGCGTTTAATCTAATTTACTCTACAACATTTACAAAAGCAAAACCCTTTTTGTACTCTAATTTTTCTCAAAATGATGATAAAACATGTCAAAAAAGCAAGTGCCCCACAAGTTGGCCTGTCAACACTAGACTAGAGGTCTGAAAATGGTCTCTACATGGTTTAAACTTAAACATCATACCAGTAATAGTTTAAATTTAGGTGTATTATGGTTTATTTTTTTACAAAGGAAACGTGCTATAGAGAAAAATCTATCCCGTTTACCAGTCCCTTTAGAGATCCAGAGTTCATGACGCTACTATTGATATTACTTCAATCCAAATTTTTTTAAGAAAAAAATACTAGCGTTGTGGTTTTAAAACCTAGAACCATCAGAGAACATTTGATTATTGCCATAAGAGAAGCAAACACAACAGGGCAGGACTGCCATCGGAGGTGGTTTCCCTCACATCAAGAAGCACCGTTAGAGGCAGTGGGAGTTGGCCAGCCTTCCGCGTGTAGTGACCGGGGCTTCGTCTGGTGTTGCCTAATGCCAATATTAATTAACTAAGTCTATATTTATTCAAAACCAAGGAAATGAATATATAAAAATCATCAAAAGCTGAACTAAATATAGATGGCGCAACAAAGAAGGTTAATTTAATGTTAAGTGTACACGGCGCCCACACTCTTCCTAAATGGCTCAAAGTGCTGGGCTTCGGTTGAATAAAAATGTTTTAGAAAACCCTAATAATAACAAAATTTATTCTGATCTAAAATTTCTTGCTTCTGCTGATATAAATTTGAAATACAAACAAAACTTTCATTAAAAATCCATTAAAATCTCAACAATTTACTGTAAATTGTTTATTTCCCCCGATTTAAATATAAGTTGATCCTTTTAAGCATCATTTTGCAATAATATCAAAGGATATGTTATTGATTATGGCTTATTTCACCTTTCTTTTATATTTAGATAAGCTAGCAAATCGTTAAACAAGGTATCCCTTTACTACTCTATTATTATCGGAGATATATTAGCATTATACACACTCAGTAAGTGCCGTCTTTTGACACTATTTCGTACTTTGGTAAAGCCGAACTAGGCGCGGGAGTTCGGTTAAATGGTACGTCCCAAGGTTGGTTTCCATTGTAAATTCTGTTCAAGGGTAGGGAAAAAACACGACCATCAGAGAAATATTTTCATTATTGGTAACTCTTTAACGTTAAACAACCAGAAAACCTGACCTTGTAACTTCGCCAACATTATTAATTCAGGCCTATTTCGACAATTTTTTTCGGTACCCTTTAATTCGCCGAATGCGTCCGCAAGGGGCACGCTTTAGAACCTAAATTTCCCGCGAAATTTGAAACGCAGCAAAACTTGGCGTGAATATCCATATAGTAGACGATGGTCATTCTTTTTTTAAAGGGCTGAGGGATGAGATTAGATAATAGAACATCAAGAATTATTAGATTTTTAGGGATGGAATCGTTGTAACTTCTAAATATAAAATAAGGAATTTAAGAATGAAAAAACCCTTTCTATTCGTTAATTTTTCTAGTAAGTTTTTTATTTTATCTCATTAAGAGTGTCGCCTAACACTATTAAGAGTGTCGCCTAACACTATTAAGAGTGTCGCCTAACACTATTAAGAGTGTCGCCTAACACTATTAAGAGTGTCGCCTAACACTATTAGGAGTGTCGCCAAACACTATTAAAAGTGTCGCCTAACACTATTAGGAGTGTCGCCTAACACTATTAGGAGTGTCGCCTAACACTATTAGGAGTGTCGCCTAACACTATTAGGAGTGTCGCCTAACACTATTAAGAGTGTCGCCTAGCACTATTAGGAGTGTCGCCTAACACCGTTAAGAGTGTCACCTAACACTATTAAGAGTGCCGCCTAACACCGTTAAGAGTGTCACCTAACACTATTAAGAGTGTCGCCTAGCACTATTAAGATTCTCGCCTAACACCGTTAAGAGTGTCGCCTAACACCTGTAAGAGTGTCGCTTAACACGTTTAGCAGTGTTTTATAATGGTACAATACCGCCTGATTACCAATTTCTTAGTTATTTTATTTAAAGGAAAAATATGTTCTTTCATGAATATCATCTTTAAATAAATGTTTAACAAATAATTTTTTACTCTAATATTCAAATATTAATGGAAATAAAAGACCTTATTTAAGAAACCAGCCATATTATAAATTTCCATGTTTAATTTCAAAGGGTGTTTTTAAAGTGTTACTTTACACTGTATTTACACCTTAAATTGGCCACAAAAACTCAAGGTAATAAAAACTCTCTTTTGGGTGTTTTTACGGTGTAAAAAAAAGAGTATTCTAAATTTACACCCTTTTAACACATTTTCAACACTTCGATTTCTTAGAGTGTATAAATTATTATATTTTGAATTAGTGTCAAAGCCTATATGGTTCCATCAAGTATTTCAATTTCATTTTTTCACACTCGATAAATTTACCAGTGGGGACCTTCACTGTCATTTCAACTGACAAGTGGGGTCCTTTAAACACACATTTTCAAATTTCATGTATATTATAATTCTATAGTTAAAATATTGATTATCAGAATGAATTTAAGTAATCAGTCCTATTTCTATCTTAACACTTAAGTTTTGAGCTAATTTCAGGTTTACAAGTGGGGACCTAAACCGTCTTCCTACCTTTTATCTGGGGACATTTGTGTATAAATTATTAGATTTTGAATTAGTGTCAAAGCCTATATGGTTCCATCAAGTATTTCAATTTCATTTTTTCACACTCGATAAATTTACAAGTGGGGACCTTCACTGTCATTTCAACTGACAAGTGGGGTCCTTTAAACACACATTTTCAAATTTCATGTATATTATAATTCTATAGTTAAAATATTGATTATCAGAATGATATTTAAGTAATCAGTCCTATTTCTAGCTTAACACTTAAGTTTTGAGCTAATTTCAGGTTTACAAGTGGGGACCTAAACCGTCTTCCTACCTTATATCTGGGGACATTTGTGTATAAATTTTTAGATTTTGAATTAGTGTCAAAGCCTATATGGTTACATCAAGTATTTCAAGATAATTTTTCACACTTGATAAATTTACAAGTGGGGACCTTCACTGTCATTTCAACTGACAAGTGGGGTCTTTTAAACACACATTTTCAAATTTCATGTATATTATAATTCTATAGTTAAAATATTGATTATCAGAATGAAATTTAAGTAATCAGTCCTATTTCTAGCTTAACACTCAAGTTTTGAGCTAATTTCAGGTTTACAAGTGGGGACCTAAACCGTCTTCCTACCTTATATCTGGGGACATTTGTGTATAAATTATTAGATTTTGAATTAGTGTCAAAGCCTATATGGTTCCATCAAGTATTTCAATTTCATTTTTCACACTCGATAAATTTACAAGTGGAGACCTTCACTGTCATTTCAACTGACAAGTGGGGTCCTTTAAACACACATTTTCAAATTTCATGTATATTATAATTCTATAGTTAAAATATTGATTATCAGAATGATATTTAAGTAATCAGTCCTATTTCTAGCTTAACACATAAGTTTTGAGCTAATTTCAGGTTTACAAGTGGGGACCTAAACCGTCTTCCTACCTTATATCTGGGGACATTTGTGTATAAATTTTTAGATTTTGAATTAGTGTCAAAGCCTATATGGTTACATCAAGTATTTCAAGATAATTTTTCACACTTGATAAATTTACAAGTGGGGACCTTGGCTGTCATTTCAACAGACAAGTGGGGTCTTTTAAACACACATTTTCAAATTTCATGTATATTATAATTCTATAGTTAAAATATTGATTATCAGAATGAAATTTAAGTAATCAGTCCTATTTCTAGCTTAACACTTAAGTTTTGAGCTAATTTCAGGTTTACAAGTGGGGACCTTAACCGTCTTCCTACCTTATATCTGGGGACATTTGTGTATAAATTTTTAGATTTTGAATTAGTGTCAAAGCCTATATGGTTACATCAAGTATTTCAAGATAATTTTTCACACTTGATAAATTTACAAGTGGGGACCTTCACTGTCATTTCAACTGACAAGTGGGGTCTTTTAAACACACATTTTCAAATTTCATGTATATTATAATTTTATAGTTAAAATATTGATTATCAGAATGAATTTAAGTAATCAGTCCTATTTCTATCTTAACACTTAAGTTTTGAGCTAATTTCAGGTTTACAAGTGGGGACCTAAACCGTCTTCCTACCTTTTATCTGGGGACATTTGTGTATAAATTATTAGATTTTGAATTAGTGTCAAAGCCTATATGGTTCCATCAAGTATTTCAATTTCATTTTTTCACACTCGATAAATTTAAAAGTGGGGACCTTCACTGTCATTTCAACTGACAAGTGGGGTCCTTTAAACACACATTTTCAAATTTCATGTATATTATAATTCTATAGTTAAAATATTGATTATCAGAATGATATTTAAGTAATCAGTCCTATTTCTAGCTTAACACTTAAGTTTTGAGCTAATTTCAGGTTTACAAGTGGGGACCTAAACCGTCTTCCTACCTTATATCTGGGGACATTTGTGTATAAATTTTTAGATTTTGAATTAGTGTCAAAGCCTATATGGTTACATCAAGTATTTCAAGATAATTTTTCACACTTGATAAATTTACAAGTGGGGACCTTCACTGTCATTTCAACTGACAAGTGGGGTCTTTTAAACACACATTTTCAAATTTCATGTATATTATAATTCTATAGTTAAAATATTGATTATCAGAATGATATTTAAGTAATCAGTCCTATTTCTAGCTTAACACTTAAGTTTTGAGCTAATTTCAGGTTTACAAGTGGGGACCTAAACCGTCTTCCTACCTTATATCTGGGGACATTTGTGTATAAATTATTAGATTTTGAATTAGTGTCAAAGCCTATATGGTTCCATCAAGTATTTCAATTTCATTTTTCACACTCGATAAATTTACAAGTGGAGACCTTCACTGTCATTTCAACTGACAAGTGGGGTCTTTTAAACACACATTTTCAAATTTCATGTATATTATAATTCTATAGTTAAAATATTGATTATCAGAATGAAATTTAAGTAATCAGTCCTATTTCTAGCTTAACACTTAAGTTTTGAGCTAATTTCAGGTTTACAAGTGGGGACCTAAACCGTCTTCCTACCTTATATCTGGGGACATTTGTGTATAAATTTTTAGATTTTGAATTAGTGTCAAAGCCTATATGGTTACATCAAGTATTTCAAGATAATTTTTCACACTTGATAAATTTACAAGTGGGGACCTTGGCTGTCATTTCAACAGACAAGTGGGGTCTTTTAAACACACATTTTCAAATTTCATGTATATTATAATTCTATAGTTAAAATATTGATTATCAGAATGAAATTTAAGTAATCAGTCCTATTTCTAGCTTAACTTTTAAGTTTTGAGCTAATTTCAGGTTTACAAGTGGGGACCTTAACCGTCTTCCTACCTTATATCTGGGGACATTTGTGTATAAATTTTTAGATTTTGAATTAGTGTCAAAGCCTATATGGTTACATCAAGTATTTCAAGATAATTTTTCACACTTGATAAATTTACAAGTGGGGACCTTCACTGTCATTTCAACTGACAAGTGGGGTCTTTTAAACACACATTTTCAAATTTCATGTATATTATAATTTTATAGTTAAAATATTGATTATCAGAATGAATTTAAGTAATCAGTCCTATTTCTATCTTAACACTTAAGTTTTGAGCTAATTTCAGGTTTACAAGTGGGGACCTAAACCGTCATCCTACCTTATATCTGGGGACATTTGTGTATAAATTATTAGATTTTGAATTAGTGTCAAAGCCTATATGGTTCCATCAAGTATTTCAATTTCATTTTTCACAGTCGATAAATTTACAAGTGGAGACCTTCACTGTCATTTCAACTGACAAGTGGGGTCTTTTAAACACACATTTTCAAATTTCATGTATATTATAATTCCATAGTTAAAATATTGATTATCAGAATGAAATTTAAGTAATCAGTCCTATTTCTAGCTTAACACTTAAGTTTTGAGCTAATTGCAGGTTTACAAGTGGGGACCTAAACCGTCTTCCTACCTTATATCTGGGGACATTTGTGTATAAATTTTTAGATTTTGAATTAGTGTCAAAGCCTATATGGTTCCATCAAGTATTTCAATTTCATTTTTCACACTCGATAAATTTACAAGTGGAGACCTTCACTGTCATTTCAACTGACAAGTGGGGTCTTTTAAACACACATTTTCAAATTTCATGTATATTATAATTCTATAGTTAAAATATTGATTATCAGAATGAAATTTAAGTAATCAGTCCTATTTCTAGCTTAACACTTAAGTTTTGAGCTAATTTCAGGTTTACAAGTGGGGACCTAAACCGTCTTCCTACCTTATATCTGGGGACATTTGTGTATAAATTTTTAGATTTTGAATTAGTGTCAAAGCCTATATGGTTACATCAAGTATTTCAAGATAATTTTTCACACTTGATAAATTTACAAGTGGGGACCTTGGCTGTCATTTCAACAGACAAGTGGGGTCTTTTAAACACACATTTTCAAATTTCATGTATATTATAATTTTATAGTTAAAATATTGATTATCAGAATGAATTTAAGTAATCAGTCCTATTTCTATCTTAACACTTAAGTTTTGAGCTAATTTCAGGTTTACAAGTGGGGACCTAAACCGTCTTCCTACCTTTTATCTGGGGACATTTGTGTATAAATTATTAGATTTTGAATTAGTGTCAAAGCCTATATGTTTCCATCAAGTATTTCAATTTCATTTTTTCACACTCGATAAATTTACAAGTGGGGACCTTCACTGTCATTTCAACTGACAAGTGGGGTCCTTTAAACACACATTTTCAAATTTCATGTATATTATAATTCTATAGTTAAAATATTGATTATCAGAATGATATTTAAGTAATCAGTCCTATTTCTAGCTTAACACTTAAGTTTTGAGCTAATTTCAGGTTTACAAGTGGGGACCTAAACCGTCTTCCTACCTTATATCTGGGGACTTTTGTGTATAAATTTTTAGATTTTGAATTAGTGTCAAAGCCTATATGGTTACATCAAGTATTTCAAGATAATTTTTCACACTTGATAAATTTACAAGTGGGGACCTTCACTGTCATTTCAACTGACAAGTGGGGTCTTTTAAACACACATTTTCAAATTTCATGTATATTATAATTCTATAGTTAAAATATTGATTATCAGAATGAAATTTAAGTAATCAGTCCTATTTCTAGCTTAACACTTAAGTTTTTAGCTAATTTCAGGTTTACAAGTGGGGACCTAAACCGTCTTCCTACCTTATATCTGGGGACATTTGTGTATAAATTATTAGATTTTGAATTAGTGTCAAAGCCTATATGGTTCCATCAAGTATTTCAATTTCATTTTTCACACTCGATAAATTTACAAGTGGAGACCTTCACTGTCATTTCAACTGACAAGTGGGGTCTTTTAAACACACATTTTCAAATTTCATGTATATTATAATTTTATAGTTAAAATATTGATTATCAGAATGAATTTAAGTAATCAGTCCTATTTCTATCTTAACACTTAAGTTTTGAGCTAATTTCAGGTTTACAAGTGGGGACCTAAACCGTCTTCCTACCTTATATCTGGGGACATTTGTGTATAAATTTTTAGATTTTGAATTAGTGTCAAAACCTATATGGTTACATCAAGTATTTCAAGATAATTTTTCACACTTGATAAATTTACAAGTGGGGACCTTCACTGTCATTTCAACTGACAAGTGGGGTCTTTTAAACACACATTTTCAAATTTCATGTATATTATAATTCTATAGTTAAAATATTGATTATCAGAATGAAATTTAAGTAATCAGTCCTATTTCTAGCTTAACTTTTAAGTTTTGAGCTAATTTCAGGTTTACAAGTGGGGACCTAAACCGTCTTCCTACCTTATATCTGGGGACATTTGTGTATAAATTTTTAGATTTTGAATTAGTGTCAAAGCCTATATGGTTACATCAAGTATTTCAAGATAATTTTTCACACTTGATAAATTTACAAGTGGGGACCTTGGCTGTCATTTCAACAGACAAGTGGGGTCTTTTAAACACACATTTTCAAATTTCATGTATATTATAATTTTATAGTTAAAATATTGATTATCAGAATGAATTTAAGTAATCAGTCCTATTTCTATCTTAACACTTAAGTTTTGAGCTAATTTCAGGTTTACAAGTGGGGACCTAAACCGTCTTCCTACCTTTTATCTGGGGACATTTGTGTATAAATTATTAGATTTTGAATTAGTGTCAAAGCCTATATGGTTCCATCAAGTATTTCAATTTCATTTTTTCACACTCGATAAATTTACAAGTGGGGACCTTCACTGTCATTTCAACTGACAAGTGGGGTCCTTTAAACACACATTTTCAAATTTCATGTCTATTATAATTCTATAGTTAAAATATTGATTATCAGAATGATATTTAAGTAATCAGTCCTATTTCTAGCTTAACACTTAAGTTTTGAGCTAATTTCAGGTTTACAAGTGGGGACCTAAACCGTCTTCCTACCTTATATCTGGGGACTTTTGTGTATAAATTTTTAGATTTTGAATTAGTGTCAAAGCCTATATGGTTACATCAAGTATTTCAAGATAATTTTTCACACTTGATAAATTTACAAGTGGGGACCTTCACTGTCATTTCAACTGACAAGTGGGGTCTTTTAAACACACATTTTCAAATTTCATGTATATTATAATTCTATAGTTAAAATATTGATTATCAGAATGAAATTTAAGTAATCAGTCCTATTTCTAGCTTAACACTTAAGTTTTTAGCTAATTTCAGGTTTACAAGTGGGGACCTAAACCGTCTTCCTACCTTATATCTGGGGACATTTGTGTATAAATTATTAGATTTTGAATTAGTGTCAAAGCCTATATGGTTCCATCAAGTATTTCAATTTCATTTTTCACACTCGATAAATTTACAAGTGGAGACCTTCACTGTCATTTCAACTGACAAGTGGGGTCTTTTAAACACACATTTTCAAATTTCATGTATATTATAATTTTATAGTTAAAATATTGATTATCAGAATGAATTTAAGTAATCAGTCCTATTTCTATCTTAACACTTAAGTTTTGAGCTAATTTCAGGTTTACAAGTGGGGACCTAAACCGTCATCCTACCTTATATCTGGGGACATTTGTGTATAAATTATTAGATTTTGAATTAGTGTCAAAGCCTATATGGTTCCATCAAGTATTTCAATTTCATTTTTCACACTCGATAAATTTACAAGTGGAGACCTTCACTGTCATTTCAACTGACAAGTGGGGTCTTTTAAACACACATTTTCAAATTTCATGTATATTATAATTCTATAGTTAAAATATTGATTATCAGAATGAAATTTAAGTAATCAGTCCTATTTCTAGCTTAACACTTAAGTTTTGAGCTAATTTCAGGTTTACAAGTGGGGACCTAAACCGTCTTCCTACCTTATATCTGGGGACATTTGTGTATAAATTTTTAGATTTTGAATTAGTGTCAAAGCCTATATGGTTACATCAAGTATTTCAAGATAATTTTTCACACTCGATAAATTTACAAGTGGGGACCTTGGCTGTCATTTCAACAGACAAGTGGGGTCTTTTAAACACACATTTTCAAATTTCATGTATATTATAATTTTATAGTTAAAATATTGATTATCAGAATGAATTTAAGTAATCAGTCCTATTTCTATCTTAACACTTAAGTTTTGAGCTAATTTCAGGTTTACAAGTGGGGACCTAAACCGTCTTCCTACCTTTTATCTGGGGACATTTGTGTATAAATTATTAGATTTTGAATTAGTGTCAAAGCCTATATGGTTCCATCAAGTATTTCAATTTCATTTTTTCACACTCGATAAATTTACAAGTGGGGACCTTCACTGTCATTTCAACTGACAAGTGGGGTCCTTTAAACACACATTTTCAAATTTCATGTATATTATAATTCTATAGTTAAAATATTGATTATCAGAATGATATTTAAGTAATCAGTCCTATTTCTAGCTTAACACTTAAGTTTTGAGCTAATTTCAGGTTTACAAGTGGGGACCTAAACCGTCTTCCTACCTTATATCTGGGGACTTTTGTGTATAAATTTTTAGATTTTGAATTAGTGTCAAAGCCTATATGGTTACATCAAGTATTTCAAGATAATTTTTCACACTTGATAAATTTACAAGTGGGGACCTTCACTGTCATTTCAACTGACAAGTGGGGTCTTTTAAACACACATTTTCAAATTTCATGTATATTATAATTCTATAGTTAAAATATTGATTATCAGAATGAAATTTAAGTAATCAGTCCTATTTCTAGCTTAACACTTAAGTTTTTAGCTAATTTCAGGTTTACAAGTGGGGACCTAAACCGTCTTCCTACCTTATATCTGGGGACATTTGTGTATAAATTATTAGATTTTGAATTAGTGTCAAAGCCTATATGGTTCCATCAAGTATTTCAATTTCATTTTTCACACTCGATAAATTTACAAGTGGAGACCTTCACTGTCATTTCAACTGACAAGTGGGGTCTTTTAAACACACATTTTCAAATTTCATGTATATTATAATTTTATAGTTAAAATATTGATTATCAGAATGAATTTAAGTAATCAGTCCTATTTCTATCTTAACACTTAAGTTTTGAGCTAATTTCAGGTTTACAAGTGGGGACCTAAACCGTCATCCTACCTTATATCTGGGGACATTTGTGTATAAATTATTAGATTTTGAATTAGTGTCAAAGCCTATATGGTTCCATCAAGTATTTCAATTTCATTTTTCACACTCGATAAATTTACAAGTGGAGACCTTCACTGTCATTTCAACTGACAAGTGGGGTCTTTTAAACACACATTTTCAAATTTCATGTATATTATAATTCTATAGTTAAAATATTGATTATCAGAATGAAATTTAAGTAATCAGTCCTATTTCTAGCTTAACACTTAAGTTTTGAGCTAATTTCAGGTTTACAAGTGGGGACCTAAACCGTCTTCCTACCTTATATCTGGGGACATTTGTGTATAAATTTTTAGATTTTGAATTAGTGTCAAAGCCTATATGGTTACATCAAGTATTTCAAGATAATTTTTCACACTCGATAAATTTACAAGTGGGGACCTTGGCTGTCATTTCAACAGACAAGTGGGGTCTTTTAAACACACATTTTCAAATTTCATGTATATTATAATTTTATAGTTAAAATATTGATTATCAGAATGAATTTAAGTAATCAGTCCTATTTCTATCTTAACACTTAAGTTTTGAGCTAATTTCAGGTTTACAAGTGGAGACCTAAACCGTCTTCCTACCTTTTATCTGGGGACATTTGTGTATAAATTATTAGATTTTGAATTAGTGTCAAAGCCTATATGGTTCCATCAAGTATTTCAATTTCATTTTTTCACACTCGATAAATTTACAAGTGGGGACCTTCACTGTCATTTCAACTGACAAGTGGGGTCCTTTAAACACACATTTTCAAATTTCATGTATATTATAATTCTATAGTTAAAATATTGATTATCAGAATGATATTTAAGTAATCAGTCCTATTTCTAGCTTAACACTTAAGTTTTGAGCTAATTTCAGGTTTACAAGTGGGGACCTAAACCGTCTTCCTACCTTATATCTGGGGACATTTGTGTATAAATTTTTAGATTTTGAATTAGTGTCAAAACCTATATGGTTACATCAAGTATTTCAAGATAATTTTTCACACTTGATAAATTTACAAGTGGGGACCTTCACTGTCATTTCAACTGACAAGTGGGGTCTTTTAAACACACATTTTCAAATTTCATGTATATTATAATTCTATAGTTAAAATATTGATTATCAGAATGAAATTTAAGTAATCAGTCCTATTTCTAGCTTAACTTTTAAGTTTTGAGCTAATTTCAGGTTTACAAGTGGGGACCTAAACCGTCATCCTACCTTATATCTGGGGACATTTGTGTATAAATTATTAGATTTTGAATTAGTGTCAAAGCCTATATGGTTCCATCAAGTATTTCAATTTCATTTTTCACACTCGATAAATTTACAAGTGGAGACCTTCACTGTCATTTCAACTGACAAGTGGGGTCTTTTAAACACACATTTTCAAATTTCATGTATATTATAATTCTATAGTTAAAATATTGATTATCAGAATGAAATTTAAGTAATCAGTCCTATTTCTAGCTTAACACTTAAGTTTTGAGCTAATTTCAGGTTTACAAGTGGGGACCTAAACCGTCTTCCTACCTTATATCTGGGGACATTTGTGTATAAATTTTTAGATTTTGAATTAGTGTCAAAGCCTATATGGTTACATCAAGTATTTCAAGATAATTTTTCACACTTGATAAATTTACAAGTGGGGACCTTGGCTGTCATTTCAACAGACAAGTGGGGTCTTTTAAACACACATTTTCAAATTTCATGTATATTATAATTTTATAGTTAAAATATTGATTATCAGAATGAATTTAAGTAATCAGTCCTATTTCTATCTTAACACTTAAGTTTTGAGCTAATTTCAGGTTTACAAGTGGGGACCTAAACCGTCTTCCTACCTTTTATCTGGGGACATTTGTGTATAAATTATTAGATTTTGAATTAGTGTCAAAGCCTATATGGTTCCATCAAGTATTTCAATTTCATTTTTTCACACTCGATAAATTTACAAGTGGGGACCTTCACTGTCATTTCAACTGACAAGTGGGGTCCTTTAAACACACATTTTCAAATTTCATGTATATTATAATTCTATAGTTAAAATATTGATTATCAGAATGATATTTAAGTAATCAGTCCTATTTCTAGCTTAACACTTAAGTTTTGAGCTAATTTCAGGTTTACAAGTGGGGACCTAAACCGTCTTCCTACCTTATATCTGGGGACATTTGTGTATAAATTTTTAGATTTTGAATTAGTGTCAAAGCCTATATGGTTACATCAAGTATTTC
This sequence comes from Phalangium opilio, assembly GCF_054372755.1. Taxonomy (NCBI): domain Eukaryota; kingdom Metazoa; phylum Arthropoda; class Arachnida; order Opiliones; family Phalangiidae; genus Phalangium; species Phalangium opilio. The sequence goes on along the minus strand of NW_028324236.1, from coordinate 1,228,646 downwards.
AAGATAATTTTTCACACTTGATAAATTTACAAGTGGGGACCTTCACTGTCATTTCAACTGACAAGTGGGGTCTTTTAAACACACATTTTCAAATTTCATGTATATTATAATTCTATAGTTAAAATATTGATTATCAGAATGAAATTTAAGTAATCAGTCCTATTTCTAGCTTAACACTTAAGTTTTGAGCTAATTTCAGGTTTACAAGTGGGGACCTAAACCGTCTTCCTACCTTATATCTGGGGACATTTGTGTATAAATTATTAGATTTTGAATTAGTGTCAAAGCCTATATGGTTCCATCAAGTATTTCAATTTCATTTTTCACACTCGATAAATTTACAAGTGGAGACCTTCACTGTCATTTCAACTGACAAGTGGGGTCTTTTAAACACACATTTTCAAATTTCATGTATATTATAATTCTATAGTTAAAATATTGATTATCAGAATGAAATTTAAGTAATCAGTCCTATTTCTAGCTTAACACTTAAGTTTTGAGCTAATTTCAGGTTTACAAGTGGGGACCTAAACCGTCTTCCTACCTTATATCTGGGGACATTTGTGTATAAATTTTTAGATTTTGAATTAGTGTCAAAGCCTATATGGTTACATCAAGTATTTCAAGATAATTTTTCACACTTGATAAATTTACAAGTGGGGACCTTGGCTGTCATTTCAACAGACAAGTGGGGTCTTTTAAACACACATTTTCAAATTTCATGTATATTATAATTCTATAGTTAAAATATTGATTATCAGAATGAAATTTAAGTAATCAGTCCTATTTCTAGCTTAACTTTTAAGTTTTGAGCTAATTTCAGGTTTACAAGTGGGGACCTAAACCGTCTTCCTACCTTATATCTGGGGACATTTGTGTATAAATTTTTAGATTTTGAATTAGTGTCAAAGCCTATATGGTTACATCAAGTATTTCAAGATAATTTTTCACACTTGATAAATTTACAAGTGGGGACCTTCACTGTCATTTCAACTGACAAGTGGGGTCTTTTAAACACACATTTTACAAATTTCATGTATATTATAATTTTATAGTTAAAATATTGATTATCAGAATGAATTTAAGTAATCAGTCCTATTTCTATCTTAACACTTAAGTTTTGAGCTAATTTCAGGTTTACAAGTGGGGACCTAAACCGTCATCCTACCTTATATCTGGGGACATTTGTGTATAAATTATTAGATTTTGAATTAGTGTCAAAGCCTATATGGTTCCATCAAGTATTTCAATTTCATTTTTCACACTCGATAAATTTACAAGTGGAGACCTTCACTGTCATTTCAACTGACAAGTGGGGTCTTTTAAACACACATTTTCAAATTTCATGTATATTATAATTCTATAGTTAAAATATTGATTATCAGAATGAAATTTAAGTAATCAGTCCTATTTCTAGCTTAACACTTAAGTTTTGAGCTAATTTCAGGTTTACAAGTGGGGACCTAAACCGTCTTCCTACCTTATATCTGGGGACATTTGTGTATAAATTTTTAGATTTTGAATTAGTGTCAAAGCCTATATGGTTACATCAAGTATTTCAAGATAATTTTTCACACTTGATAAATTTACAAGTGGGGACCTTGGCTGTCATTTCAACAGACAAGTGGGGTCTTTTAAACACACATTTTCAAATTTCATGTATATTATAATTTTATAGTTAAAATATTGATTATCAGAATGAATTTAAGTAATCAGTCCTATTTCTATCTTAACACTTAAGTTTTGAGCTAATTTCAGGTTTACAAGTGGGGACCTAAACCGTCTTCCTACCTTTTATCTGGGGACATTTGTGTATAAATTATTAGATTTTGAATTAGTGTCAAAGCCTATATGGTTCCATCAAGTATTTCAATTTCATTTTTTCACACTCGATAAATTTACAAGTGGGGACCTTCACTGTCATTTCAACTGACAAGTGGGGTCCTTTAAACACACATTTTCAAATTTCATGTATATTATAATTCTATAGTTAAAATATTGATTATCAGAATGATATTTAAGTAATCAGTCCTATTTCTAGCTTAACACATAAGTTTTGAGCTAATTTCAGGTTTACAAGTGGGGACCTAAACCGTCTTCCTACCTTATATCTGGGGACATTTGTGTATATATTTTTAGATTTTGAATTAGTGTCAAAGCCTCTATGGTTACATCAAGTATTTCAAGATAATTTTTCACACTTGATAAATTTACAAGTGGGGACCTTGGCTGTCATTTCAACTGACAAGTGGGGTCTTTTAAACACACATTTTCAAATTTCATGTATATTATAATTCTATAGTTAAAATATTGATTATCAGAATGAAATTTAAGTAATCAGTCCTATTTCTAGCTTAACACTTAAGTTTTGAGCTAATTTCAGGTTTACAAGTGGGGACCTAAACCGTCTTCCTACCTTTTATCTGGGGACATTTGTGTATAAATTATTAGATTTTGAATTAGTGTCAAAGCCTATATGGTTCCATCAAGTATTTCAATTTCATTTTTTCACACTCGATAAATTTACAAGTGGGGACCTTCACTGTCATTTCAACTGACAAGTGGGGTCCTTTAAACACACATTTTCAAATTTCATGTATATTATAATTCTATAGTTAAAATATTGATTATCAGAATGATATTTAAGTAATCAGTCCTATTTCTAGCTTAACACTTAAGTTTTGAGCTAATTTCAGGTTTACAAGTGGGGACCTAAACCGTCTTCCTACCTTATATCTGGGGACATTTGTGTATAAATTTTTAGATTTTGAATTAGTGTCAAAGCCTATATGGTTACATCAAGTATTTCAAGATAATTTTTCACACTTGATAAATTTACAAGTGGGGACCTTCACTGTCATTTCAACTGACAAGTGGGGTCTTTTAAACACACATTTTCAAATTTCATGTATATTATAATTCTATAGTTAAAATATTGATTATCAGAATGAAATTTAAGTAATCAGTCCTATTTCTAGCTTAACACTTAAGTTTTGAGCTAATTTCAGGTTTACAAGTGGGGACCTAAACCGTCTTCCTACCTTTTATCTGGGGACATTTGTGTATAAATTATTAGATTTTGAATTAGTGTCAAAGCCTATATGGTTCCATCAAGTATTTCAATTTCATTTTTTCACACTCGATAAATTTACAAGTGGGGACCTTCACTGTCATTTCAACTGACAAGTGGGGTCCTTTAAACACACATTTTCAAATTTCATGTATATTATAATTCTATAGTTAAAATATTGATTATCAGAATGATATTTAAGTAATCAGTCCTATTTCTAGCTTAACACTTAAGTTTTGAGCTAATTTCAGGTTTACAAGTGGGGACCTAAACCGTCTTCCTACCTTATATCTGGGGACATTTGTGTATAAATTTTTAGATTTTGAATTAGTGTCAAAGCCTATATGGTTACATCAAGTATTTCAAGATAATTTTTCACACTTGATAAATTTACAAGTGGGGACCTTCACTGTCATTTCAACTGACAAGTGGGGTCTTTTAAACACACATTTTCAAATTTCATGTATATTATAATTCTATAGTTAAAATATTGATTATCAGAATGAAATTTAAGTAATCAGTCCTATTTCTAGCTTAACACTTAAGTTTTGAGCTAATTTCAGGTTTACAAGTGGGGACCTAAACCGTCTTCCTACCTTATATCTGGGGACATTTGTGTATAAATTATTAGATTTTGAATTAGTGTCAAAGCCTATATGGTTCCATCAAGTATTTCAATTTCATTTTTCACACTCGATAAATTTACAAGTGGAGACCTTCACTGTCATTTCAACTGACAAGTGGGGTCTTTTAAACACACATTTTCAAATTTCATGTATATTATAATTCTATAGTTAAAATATTGATTATCAGAATGAAATTTAAGTAATCAGTCCTATTTCTAGCTTAACACTTAAGTTTTGAGCTAATTTCAGGTTTACAAGTGGGGACCTAAACCGTCTTCCTACCTTATATCTGGGGACATTTGTGTATAAATTTTTAGATTTTGAATTAGTGTCAAAGCCTATATGGTTACATCAAGTATTTCAAGATAATTTTTCACACTTGATAAATTTACAAGTGGGGACCTTGGCTGTCATTTCAACAGACAAGTGGGGTCTTTTAAACACACATTTTCAAATTTCATGTATATTATAATTCTATAGTTAAAATATTGATTATCAGAATGAAATTTAAGTAATCAGTCCTATTTCTAGCTTAACTTTTAAGTTTTGAGCTAATTTCAGGTTTACAAGTGGGGACCTAAACCGTCTTCCTACCTTATATCTGGGGACATTTGTGTATAAATTTTTAGATTTTGAATTAGTGTCAAAGCCTATATGGTTACATCAAGTATTTCAAGATAATTTTTCACACTTGATAAATTTACAAGTGGGGACCTTCACTGTCATTTCAACTGACAAGTGGGGTCTTTTAAACACACATTTTACAAATTTCATGTATATTATAATTTTATAGTTAAAATATTGATTATCAGAATGAATTTAAGTAATCAGTCCTATTTCTATCTTAACACTTAAGTTTTGAGCTAATTTCAGGTTTACAAGTGGGGACCTAAACCGTCATCCTACCTTATATCTGGGGACATTTGTGTATAAATTATTAGATTTTGAATTAGTGTCAAAGCCTATATGGTTCCATCAAGTATTTCAATTTCATTTTTCACACTCGATAAATTTACAAGTGGAGACCTTCACTGTCATTTCAACTGACAAGTGGGGTCTTTTAAACACACATTTTCAAATTTCATGTATATTATAATTCTATAGTTAAAATATTGATTATCAGAATGAAATTTAAGTAATCAGTCCTATTTCTAGCTTAACACATAAGTTTTGAGCTAATTTCAGGTTTACAAGTGGGGACCTAAACCGTCTTCCTACCTTATATCTGGGGACATTTGTGTATATATTTTTAGATTTTGAATTAGTGTCAAAGCCTCTATGGTTACATCAAGTATTTCAAGATAATTTTTCACACTTGATAAATTTACAAGTGGGGACCTTGGCTGTCATTTCAACTGACAAGTGGGGTCTTTTAAACACACATTTTCAAATTTCATGTATATTATAATTCTATAGTTAAAATATTGATTATCAGAATGAAATTTAAGTAATCAGTCCTATTTCTAGCTTAACACTTAAGTTTTGAGCTAATTTCAGGTTTACAAGTGGGGACCTAAACCGTCTTCCTACCTTTTATCTGGGGACATTTGTGTATAAATTATTAGATTTTGAATTAGTGTCAAAGCCTATATGGTTCCATCAAGTATTTCAATTTCATTTTTTCACACTCGATAAATTTACAAGTGGGGACCTTCACTGTCATTTCAACTGACAAGTGGGGTCCTTTAAACACACATTTTCAAATTTCATGTATATTATAATTCTATAGTTAAAATATTGATTATCAGAATGATATTTAAGTAATCAGTCCTATTTCTAGCTTAACACTTAAGTTTTGAGCTAATTTCAGGTTTACAAGTGGGGACCTAAACCGTCTTCCTACCTTATATCTGGGGACATTTGTGTATAAATTTTTAGATTTTGAATTAGTGTCAAAGCCTATATGGTTACATCAAGTATTTCAAGATAATTTTTCACACTTGATAAATTTACAAGTGGGGACCTTCACTGTCATTTCAACTGACAAGTGGGGTCTTTTAAACACACATTTTCAAATTTCATGTATATTATAATTCTATAGTTAAAATATTGATTATCAGAATGAAATTTAAGTAATCAGTCCTATTTCTAGCTTAACACTTAAGTTTTGAGCTAATTTCAGGTTTACAAGTGGGGACCTAAACCGTCTTCCTACCTTATATCTGGGGACATTTGTGTATAAATTATTAGATTTTGAATTAGTGTCAAAGCCTATATGGTTCCATCAAGTATTTCAATTTCATTTTTCACACTCGATAAATTTACAAGTGGAGACCTTCACTGTCATTTCAACTGACAAGTGGGGTCTTTTAAACACACATTTTCAAATTTCATGTATATTATAATTCTATAGTTAAAATATTGATTATCAGAATGAAATTTAAGTAATCAGTCCTATTTCTAGCTTAACACTTAAGTTTTGAGCTAATTTCAGGTTTACAAGTGGGGACCTAAACCGTCTTCCTACCTTATATCTGGGGACATTTGTGTATAAATTTTTAGATTTTGAATTAGTGTCAAAGCCTATATGGTTACATCAAGTATTTCAAGATAATTTTTCACACTTGATAAATTTACAAGTGGGGACCTTGGCTGTCATTTCAACTGACAAGTGGGGTCTTTTAAACACACATTTTCAAATTTCATGTATATTATAATTCTATAGTTAAAATATTGATTATCAGAATGAAATTTAAGTAATCAGTCCTATTTCTAGCTTAACACTTAAGTTTTGAGCTAATTTCAGGTTTACAAGTGGGGACCTAAACCGTCTTCCTACCTTTTATCTGGGGACATTTGTGTATAAATTATTAGATTTTGAATTAGTGTCAAAGCCTATATGGTTCCATCAAGTATTTCAATTTCATTTTTTCACACTCGATAAATTTACAAGTGGGGACCTTCACTGTCATTTCAACTGACAAGTGGGGTCCTTTAAACACACATTTTCAAATTTCATGTATATTATAATTCTATAGTTAAAATATTGATTATCAGAATGATATTTAAGTAATCAGTCCTATTTCTAGCTTAACACTTAAGTTTTGAGCTAATTTCAGGTTTACAAGTGGGGACCTAAACCGTCTTCCTACCTTATATCTGGGGACATTTGTGTATAAATTTTTAGATTTTGAATTAGTGTCAAAGCCTATATGGTTACATCAAGTATTTCAAGATAATTTTTCACACTTGATAAATTTACAAGTGGGGACCTTCACTGTCATTTCAACTGACAAGTGGGGTCTTTTAAACACACATTTTCAAATTTCATGTATATTATAATTCTATAGTTAAAATATTGATTATCAGAATGAAATTTAAGTAATCAGTCCTATTTCTAGCTTAACACTTAAGTTTTGAGCTAATTTCAGGTTTACAAGTGGGGACCTAAACCGTCTTCCTACCTTATATCTGGGGACATTTGTGTATAAATTATTAGATTTTGAATTAGTGTCAAAGCCTATATGGTTCCATCAAGTATTTCAATTTCATTTTTCACACTCGATAAATTTACAAGTGGAGACCTTCACTGTCATTTCAACTGACAAGTGGGGTCTTTTAAACACACATTTTCAAATTTCATGTATATTATAATTCTATAGTTAAAATATTGATTATCAGAATGAAATTTAAGTAATCAGTCCTATTTCTAGCTTAACACTTAAGTTTTGAGCTAATTTCAGGTTTACAAGTGGGGACCTAAACCGTCTTCCTACCTTATATCTGGGGACATTTGTGTATAAATTTTTAGATTTTGAATTAGTGTCAAAGCCTATATGGTTACATCAAGTATTTCAAGATAATTTTTCACACTTGATAAATTTACAAGTGGGGACCTTGGCTGTCATTTCAACAGACAAGTGGGGTCTTTTAAACACACATTTTCAAATTTCATGTATATTATAATTCTATAGTTAAAATATTGATTATCAGAATGAAATTTAAGTAATCAGTCCTATTTCTAGCTTAACTTTTAAGTTTTGAGCTAATTTCAGGTTTACAAGTGGGGACCTAAACCGTCTTCCTACCTTATATCTGGGGACATTTGTGTATAAATTTTTAGATTTTGAATTAGTGTCAAAGCCTATATGGTTACATCAAGTATTTCAAGATAATTTTTCACACTTGATAAATTTACAAGTGGGGACCTTCACTGTCATTTCAACTGACAAGTGGGGTCTTTTAAACACACATTTTACAAATTTCATGTATATTATAATTTTATAGTTAAAATATTGATTATCAGAATGAATTTAAGTAATCAGTCCTATTTCTATCTTAACACTTAAGTTTTGAGCTAATTTCAGGTTTACAAGTGGGGACCTAAACCGTCATCCTACCTTATATCTGGGGACATTTGTGTATAAATTATTAGATTTTGAATTAGTGTCAAAGCCTATATGGTTCCATCAAGTATTTCAATTTCATTTTTCACACTCGATAAATTTACAAGTGGAGACCTTCACTGTCATTTCAACTGACAAGTGGGGTCTTTTAAACACACATTTTCAAATTTCATGTATATTATAATTCTATAGTTAAAATATTGATTATCAGAATGAAATTTAAGTAATCAGTCCTATTTCTAGCTTAACACTTAAGTTTTGAGCTAATTTCAGGTTTACAAGTGGGGACCTAAACCGTCTTCCTACCTTATATCTGGGGACATTTGTGTATAAATTTTTAGATTTTGAATTAGTGTCAAAGCCTATATGGTTACATCAAGTATTTCAAGATAATTTTTCACACTTGATAAATTTACAAGTGGGGACCTTGGCTGTCATTTCAACAGACAAGTGGGGTCTTTTAAACACACATTTTCAAATTTCATGTATATTATAATTTTATAGTTAAAATATTGATTATCAGAATGAATTTAAGTAATCAGTCCTATTTCTATCTTAACACTTAAGTTTTGAGCTAATTTCAGGTTTACAAGTGGGGACCTAAACCGTCTTCCTACCTTTTATCTGGGGACATTTGTGTATAAATTATTAGATTTTGAATTAGTGTCAAAGCCTATATGGTTCCATCAAGTATTTCAATTTCATTTTTTCACACTCGATAAATTTACAAGTGGGGACCTTCACTGTCATTTCAACTGACAAGTGGGGTCCTTTAAACACACATTTTCAAATTTCATGTATATTATAATTCTATAGTTAAAATATTGATTATCAGAATGATATTTAAGTAATCAGTCCTATTTCTAGCTTAACACATAAGTTTTGAGCTAATTTCAGGTTTACAAGTGGGGACCTAAACCGTCTTCCTACCTTATATCTGGGGACATTTGTGTATATATTTTTAGATTTTGAATTAGTGTCAAAGCCTCTATGGTTACATCAAGTATTTCAAGATAATTTTTCACACTTGATAAATTTACAAGTGGGGACCTTGGCTGTCATTTCAACTGACAAGTGGGGTCTTTTAAACACACATTTTCAAATTTCATGTATATTATAATTCTATAGTTAAAATATTGATTATCAGAATGAAATTTAAGTAATCAGTCCTATTTCTAGCTTAACACTTAAGTTTTGAGCTAATTTCAGGTTTACAAGTGGGGACCTAAACCGTCTTCCTACCTTTTATCTGGGGACATTTGTGTATAAATTATTAGATTTTGAATTAGTGTCAAAGCCTATATGGTTCCATCAAGTATTTCAATTTCATTTTTTCACACTCGATAAATTTACAAGTGGGGACCTTCACTGTCATTTCAACTGACAAGTGGGGTCCTTTAAACACACATTTTCAAATTTCATGTATATTATAATTCTATAGTTAAAATATTGATTATCAGAATGATATTTAAGTAATCAGTCCTATTTCTAGCTTAACACATAAGTTTTGAGCTAATTTCAGGTTTACAAGTGGGGACCTAAACCGTCTTCCTACCTTATATCTGGGGACATTTGTGTATATATTTTTAGATTTTGAATTAGTGTCAAAGCCTCTATGGTTACATCAAGTATTTCAAGATAATTTTTCACACTTGATAAATTTACAAGTGGGGACCTTGGCTGTCATTTCAACTGACAAGTGGGGTCTTTTAAACACACATTTTCAAATTTCATGTATATTATAATTCTATAGTTAAAATATTGATTATCAGAATGAAATTTAAGTAATCAGTCCTATTTCTAGCTTAACACTTAAGTTTTGAGCTAATTTCAGGTTTACAAGTGGGGACCTAAACCGTCTTCCTACCTTATATCTGGGGACATTTGTGTATAAATTTTTAGATTTTGAATTAGTGTCAAAGCCTATATGGTTACATCAAGTATTTCAAGATAATTTTTCACACTTGATAAATTTACAAGTGGGGACCTTGGCTGTCATTTCAACAGACAAGTGGGGTCTTTTAAACACACATTTTCAAATTTCATGTATATTATAATTTTATAGTTAAAATATTGATTATCAGAATGAATTTAAGTAATCAGTCCTATTTCTATCTTAACACTTAAGTTTTGAGCTAATTTCAGGTTTACAAGTGGGGACCTAAACCGTCTTCCTACCTTTTATCTGGGGACATTTGTGTATAAATTATTAGATTTTGAATTAGTGTCAAAGCCTATATGGTTCCATCAAGTATTTCAATTTCATTTTTTCACACTCGATAAATTTACAAGTGGGGACCTTCACTGTCATTTCAACTGACAAGTGGGGTCCTTTAAACACACATTTTCAAATTTCATGTATATTATAATTCTATAGTTAAAATATTGATTATCAGAATGATATTTAAGTAATCAGTCCTATTTCTAGCTTAACACTTAAGTTTTGAGCTAATTTCAGGTTTACAAGTGGGGACCTAAACCGTCTTCCTACCTTATATCTGGGGACATTTGTGTATAAATTTTTAGATTTTGAATTAGTGTCAAAGCCTATATGGTTACATCAAGTATTTCAAGATAATTTTTCACACTTGATAAATTTACAAGTGGGGACCTTCACTGTCATTTCAACTGACAAGTGGGGTCTTTTAAACACACATTTTCAAATTTCATGTATATTATAATTCTATAGTTAAAATATTGATTATCAGAATGAAATTTAAGTAATCAGTCCTATTTCTAGCTTAACACTTAAGTTTTGAGCTAATTTCAGGTTTACAAGTGGGGACCTAAACCGTCTTCCTACCTTATATCTGGGGACATTTGTGTATAAATTTTTAGATTTTGAATTAGTGTCAAAGCCTATATGGTTACATCAAGTATTTCAAGATAATTTTTCACACTTGATAAATTTACAAGTGGGGACCTTGGCTGTCATTTCAACAGACAAGTGGGGTCTTTTAAACACACATTTTCAAATTTCATGTATATTATAATTCTATAGTTAAAATATTGATTATCAGAATGAAATTTAAGTAATCAGTCCTATTTCTAGCTTAACACTTAAGTTTTGAGCTAATTTCAGGTTTACAAGTGGGGACCTAAACCGTCTTCCTACCTTATATCTGGGGACATTTGTGTATAAATTATTAGATTTTGAATTAGTGTCAAAGCCTATATGGTTCCATCAAGTATTTCAATTTCATTTTTCACACTCGATAAATTTACAAGTGGAGACCTTCACTGTCATTTCAACTGACAAGTGGGGTCTTTTAAACACACATTTTCAAATTTCATGTATATTATAATTCTATAGTTAAAATATTGATTATCAGAATGAAATTTAAGTAATCAGTCCTATTTCTAGCTTAACACTTAAGTTTTGAGCTAATTTCAGGTTTACAAGTGGGGACCTAAACCGTCTTCCTACCTTATATCTGGGGACATTTGTGTATAAATTTTTAGATTTTGAATTAGTGTCAAAGCCTATATGGTTACATCAAGTATTTCAAGATAATTTTTCACACTTGATAAATTTACAAGTGGGGACCTTGGCTGTCATTTCAACAGACAAGTGGGGTCTTTTAAACACACATTTTCAAATTTCATGTATATTATAATTCTATAGTTAAAATATTGATTATCAGAATGAAATTTAAGTAATCAGTCCTATTTCTAGCTTAACTTTTAAGTTTTGAGCTAATTTCAGGTTTACAAGTGGGGACCTAAACCGTCTTCCTACATTATATCTGGGGACATTTGTGTATAAATTTTTAGATTTTGAATTAGTGTCAAAGCCTATATGGTTACATCAAGTATTTCAAGATAATTTTTCACACTTGATAAATTTACAAGTGGGGACCTTCACTGTCATTTCAACTGACAAGTGGGGTCTTTTAAACACACATTTTACAAATTTCATGTATATTATAATTTTATAGTTAAAATATTGATTATCAGAATGAATTTAAGTAATCAGTCCTATTTCTATCTTAACACTTAAGTTTTGAGCTAATTTCAGGTTTACAAGTGGGGACCTAAACCGTCATCCTACCTTATATCTGGGGACATTTGTGTATAAATTATTAGATTTTGAATTAGTGTCAAAGCCTATATGGTTCCATCAAGTATTTCAATTTCATTTTTCACACTCGATAAATTTACAAGTGGAGACCTTCACTGTCATTTCAACTGACAAGTGGGGTCTTTTAAACACACATTTTCAAATTTCATGTATATTATAATTCTATAGTTAAAATATTGATTATCAGAATGAAATTTAAGTAATCAGTCCTATTTCTAGCTTAACACTTAAGTTTTGAGCTAATTTCAGGTTTACAAGTGGGGACCTAAACCGTCTTCCTACCTTATATCTGGGGACATTTGTGTATAAATTTTTAGATTTTGAATTAGTGTCAAAGCCTATATGGTTACATCAAGTATTTCAAGATAATTTTTCACACTTGATAAATTTACAAGTGGGGACCTTGGCTGTCATTTCAACAGACAAGTGGGGTCTTTTAAACACACATTTTCAAATTTCATGTATATTATAATTTTATAGTTAAAATATTGATTATCAGAATGAATTTAAGTAATCAGTCCTATTTCTATCTTAACACTTAAGTTTTGAGCTAATTTCAGGTTTACAAGTGGGGACCTAAACCGTCTTCCTACCTTTTATCTGGGGACATTTGTGTATAAATTATTAGATTTTGAATTAGTGTCAAAGCCTATATGGTTCCATCAAGTATTTCAATTTCATTTTTTCACACTCGATAAATTTACAAGTGGGGACCTTCACTGTCATTTCAACTGACAAGTGGGGTCCTTTAAACACACATTTTCAAATTTCATGTATATTATAATTCTATAGTTAAAATATTGATTATCAGAATGATATTTAAGTAATCAGTCCTATTTCTAGCTTAACACATAAGTTTTGAGCTAATTTCAGGTTTACAAGTGGGGACCTAAACCGTCTTCCTACCTTATATCTGGGGACATTTGTGTATATATTTTTAGATTTTGAATTAGTGTCAAAGCCTCTATGGTTACATCAAGTATTTCAAGATAATTTTTCACACTTGATAAATTTACAAGTGGGGACCTTGGCTGTCATTTCAACTGACAAGTGGGGTCTTTTAAACACACATTTTCAAATTTCATGTATATTATAATTCTATAGTTAAAATATTGATTATCAGAATGAAATTTAAGTAATCAGTCCTATTTCTAGCTTAACACTTAAGTTTTGAGCTAATTTCAGGTTTACAAGTGGGGACCTAAACCGTCTTCCTACCTTTTATCTGGGGACATTTGTGTATAAATTATTAGATTTTGAATTAGTGTCAAAGCCTATATGGTTCCATCAAGTATTTCAATTTCATTTTTTCACACTCGATAAATTTACAAGTGGGGACCTTCACTGTCATTTCAACTGACAAGTGGGGTCCTTTAAACACACATTTTCAAATTTCATGTATATTATAATTCTATAGTTAAAATATTGATTATCAGAATGATATTTAAGTAATCAGTCCTATTTCTAGCTTAACACATAAGTTTTGAGCTAATTTCAGGTTTACAAGTGGGGACCTAAACCGTCTTCCTACCTTATATCTGGGGACATTTGTGTATATATTTTTAGATTTTGAATTAGTGTCAAAGCCTCTATGGTTACATCAAGTATTTCAAGATAATTTTTCACACTTGATAAATTTACAAGTGGGGACCTTGGCTGTCATTTCAACTGACAAGTGGGGTCTTTTAAACACACATTTTCAAATTTCATGTATATTATAATTCTATAGTTAAAATATTGATTATCAGAATGAAATTTAAGTAATCAGTCCTATTTCTAGCTTAACACTTAAGTTTTGAGCTAATTTCAGGTTTACAAGTGGGGACCTAAACCGTCTTCCTACCTTTTATCTGGGGACATTTGTGTATAAATTATTAGATTTTGAATTAGTGTCAAAGCCTATATGGTTCCATCAAGTATTTCAATTTCATTTTTTCACACTCGATAAATTTACAAGTGGGGACCTTCACTGTCATTTCAACTGACAAGTGGGGTCCTTTAAACACACATTTTCAAATTTCATGTATATTATAATTCTATAGTTAAAATATTGATTATCAGAATGATATTTAAGTAATCAGTCCTATTTCTAGCTTAACACATAAGTTTTGAGCTAATTTCAGGTTTACAAGTGGGGACCTAAACCGTCTTCCTACCTTATATCTGGGGACATTTGTGTATATATTTTTAGATTTTGAATTAGTGTCAAAGCCTCTATGGTTACATCAAGTATTTCAAGATAATTTTTCACACTTGATAAATTTACAAGTGGGGACCTTGGCTGTCATTTCAACTGACAAGTGGGGTCCTTTAAACACACATTTTCAAATTTCATGTATATTATAATTCTATAGTTAAAATATTGATTATCAGAATGATATTTAAGTAATCAGTCCTATTTCTAGCTTAACACATAAGTTTTGAGCTAATTTCAGGTTTACAAGTGGGGACCTAAACCGTCTTCCTACCTTATATCTGGGGACATTTGTGTATATATTTTTAGATTTTGAATTAGTGTCAAAGCCTCTATGGTTACATCAAGTATTTCAAGATAATTTTTCACACTTGATAAATTTACAAGTGGGGACCTTGGCTGTCATTTCAACTGACAAGTGGGGTCTTTTAAACACACATTTTCAAATTTCATGTATATTATAATTCTATAGTTAAAATATTGATTATCAGAATGAAATTTAAGTAATCAGTCCTATTTCTAGCTTAACACTTAAGTTTTGAGCTAATTTCAGGTTTACAAGTGGGGACCTAAACCGTCTTCCTACCTTATATCTGGGGACATTTGTGTATAAATTTTTAGATTTTGAATTAGTGTCAAAGCCTATATGGTTCCATCAAGTATTTCAATTTCATTTTTTCACACTCGATAAATTTACAAGTGGGGACCTTCACTGTCATTTCAACTGACAAGTGGGGTCCTTTAAACACACATTTTCAAATTTCATGTATATTATAATTCTATAGTTAAAATATTGATTATCAGAATGATATTTAAGTAATCAGTCCTATTTCTAGCTTAACACTTAAGTTTTGAGCTAATTTCAGGTTTACAAGTGGGGACCTAAACCGTCTTCCTACCTTATATCTGGGGACATTTGTGTATAAATTTTTAGATTTTGAATTAGTGTCAAAGCCTATATGGTTACATCAAGTATTTCAAGATAATTTTTCACACTTGATAAATTTACAAGTGGGGACCTTCACTGTCATTTCAACTGACAAGTGGGGTCTTTTAAACACACATTTTCAAATTTCATGTATATTATAATTCTATAGTTAAAATATTGATTATCAGAATGAAATTTAAGTAATCAGTCCTATTTCTAGCTTAACACTTAAGTTTTGAGCTAATTTCAGGTTTACAAGTGGGGACCTAAACCGTCTTCCTACCTTATATCTGGGGACATTTGTGTATAAATTTTTAGATTTTGAATTAGTGTCAAAGCCTATATGGTTACATCAAGTATTTCAAGATAATTTTTCACACTTGATAAATTTACAAGTGGGGACCTTGGCTGTCATTTCAACTGACAAGTGGGGTCTTTTAAACACACATTTTCAAATTTCATGTATATTATAATTCTATAGTTAAAATATTGATTATCAGAATGAAATTTAAGTAATCAGTCCTATTTCTAGCTTAACACTTAAGTTTTGAGCTAATTTCAGGTTTACAAGTGGGGACCTAAACCGTCTTCCTACCTTATATCTGGGGACATTTGTGTATAAATTTTTAGATTTTGAATTAGTGTCAAAGCCTATATGGTTACATCAAGTATTTCAAGATAATTTTTCACACTTGATAAATTTACAAGTGGGGACCTTGGCTGTCATTTCAACAGACAAGTGGGGTCTTTTAAACACACATTTTCAAATTTCATGTATATTATAATTTTATAGTTAAAATATTGATTATCAGAATGAATTTAAGTAATCAGTCCTATTTCTATCTTAACACTTAAGTTTTGAGCTAATTTCAGGTTTACAAGTGGGGACCTAAACCGTCTTCCTACCTTTTATCTGGGGACATTTGTGTATAAATTATTAGATTTTGAATTAGTGTCAAAGCCTATATGGTTCCATCAAGTATTTCAATTTCATTTTTTCACACTCGATAAATTTACAAGTGGGGACCTTCACTGTCATTTCAACTGACAAGTGGGGTCCTTTAAACACACATTTTCAAATTTCATGTATATTATAATTCTATAGTTAAAATATTGATTATCAGAATGATATTTAAGTAATCAGTCCTATTTCTAGCTTAACACTTAAGTTTTGAGCTAATTTCAGGTTTACAAGTGGGGACCTAAACCGTCTTCCTACCTTATATCTGGGGACATTTGTGTATAAATTTTTAGATTTTGAATTAGTGTCAAAGCCTATATGGTTACATCAAGTATTTCAAGATAATTTTTCACACTTGATAAATTTACAAGTGGGGACCTTCACTGTCATTTCAACTGACAAGTGGGGTCTTTTAAACACACATTTTCAAATTTCATGTATATTATAATTCTATAGTTAAAATATTGATTATCAGAATGAAATTTAAGTAATCAGTCCTATTTCTAGCTTAACACTTAAGTTTTGAGCTAATTTCAGGTTTACAAGTGGGGACCTAAACCGTCTTCCTACCTTATATCTGGGGACATTTGTGTATAAATTTTTAGATTTTGAATTAGTGTCAAAGCCTATATGGTTACATCAAGTATTTCAAGATAATTTTTCACACTTGATAAATTTACAAGTGGGGACCTTCACTGTCATTTCAACTGACAAGTGGGGTCTTTTAAACACACATTTTCAAATTTCATGTATATTATAATTCTATAGTTAAAATATTGATTATCAGAATGAAATTTAAGTAATCGGTCCTATTTCTAGCTTAACACTTAAGTTTTGAGCTAATTTCAGGTTTACAAGTGGGGACCTAAACCGTCTTCCTACCTTATATCTGGGGACATTTGTGTATAAATTATTAGATTTTGAATTAGTGTCAAAGCCTATATGGTTCCATCAAGTATTTCAATTTCATTTTTCACACTCGATAAATTTACAAGTGGAGACCTTCACTGTCATTTCAACTGACAAGTGGGGTCTTTTAAACACACATTTTCAAATTTCATGTATATTATAATTCTATAGTTAAAATATTGATTATCAGAATGAATTTAAGTAATCAGTCCTATTTCTATCTTAACACTTAAGTTTTGAGCTAATTTCAGGTTTACAAGTGGGGACCTAAACCGTCTTCCTACCTTTTATCTGGGGACATTTGTGTATAAATTATTAGATTTTGAATTAGTGTCAAAGCCTATATGGTTCCATCAAGTATTTCAATTTCATTTTTTCACACTCGATAAATTTACAAGTGGGGACCTTCACTGTCATTTCAACTGACAAGTGGGGTCCTTTAAACACACATTTTCAAATTTCATGTATATTATAATTCTATAGTTAAAATATTGATTATCAGAATGATATTTAAGTAATCAGTCCTATTTCTAGCTTAACACTTAAGTTTTGAGCTAATTTCAGGTTTACAAGTGGGGACCTAAACCGTCTTCCTACCTTATATCTGGGGACATTTGTGTATAAATTTTTAGATTTTGAATTAGTGTCAAAGCCTATATGGTTACATCAAGTATTTCAAGATAATTTTTCACAATTGATAAATTTACAAGTGGGGACCTTCACTGTCATTTCAACTGACAAGTGGGGTCTTTTAAACACACATTTTCAAATTTCATGTATATTATAATTCTATAGTTAAAATATTGATTATCAGAATGAAATTTAAGTAATCAGTCCTATTTCTAGCTTAACACTTAAGTTTTGAGCTAATTTCAGGTTTACAAGTGGGGACCTAAACCGTCTTCCTACCTTATATCTGGGGACATTTGTGTATAAATTTTTAGATTTTGAATTAGTGTCAAAGCCTATATGGTTACACCAAGTATTTCAAGATAATTTTTCACACTTGATAAATTTACAAGTGGGGACCTTCACTGTCATTTCAACTGACAAGTGGGGTCTTTTAAACACACATTTTCAAATTTCATGTATATTATAATTCTATAGTTAAAATATTGATTATCAGAATGAAATTTAAGTAATCGGTCCTATTTCTAGCTTAACACTTAAGTTTTGAGCTAATTTCAGGTTTACAAGTGGGGACCTAAACCGTCTTCCTACCTTATATCTGGGGACATTTGTGTATAAATTATTAGATTTTGAATTAGTGTCAAAGCCTATATGGTTCCATCAAGTATTTCAATTTCATTTTTCACACTCGATAAATTTACAAGTGGAGACCTTCACTGTCATTTCAACTGACAAGTGGGGTCTTTTAAACACACATTTTCAAATTTCATGTATATTATAATTCTATAGTTAAAATATTGATTATCAGAATGAATTTAAGTAATCAGTCCTATTTCTATCTTAACACTTAAGTTTTGAGCTAATTTCAGGTTTACAAGTGGGGACCTAAACCGTCTTCCTACCTTTTATCTGGGGACATTTGTGTATAAATTATTAGATTTTGAATTAGTGTCAAAGCCTATATGGTTCCATCAAGTATTTCAATTTCATTTTTTCACACTCGATAAATTTACAAGTGGGGACCTTCACTGTCATTTCAACTGACAAGTGGGGTCCTTTAAACACACATTTTCAAATTTCATGTATATTATAATTCTATAGTTAAAATATTGATTATCAGAATGATATTTAAGTAATCAGTCCTATTTCTAGCTTAACACTTAAGTTTTGAGCTAATTTCAGGTTTACAAGTGGGGACCTAAACCGTCTTCCTACCTTATATCTGGGGACATTTGTGTATAAATTTTTAGATTTTGAATTAGTGTCAAAGCCTATATGGTTACATCAAGTATTTCAAGATAATTTTTCACAATTGATAAATTTACAAGTGGGGACCTTCACTGTCATTTCAACTGACAAGTGGGGTCTTTTAAACACACATTTTCAAATTTCATGTATATTATAATTCTATAGTTAAAATATTGATTATCAGAATGAAATTTAAGTAATCAGTCCTATTTCTAGCTTAACACTTAAGTTTTGAGCTAATTTCAGGTTTACAAGTGGGGACCTAAACCGTCTTCCTACCTTATATCTGGGGACATTTGTGTATAAATTTTTAGATTTTGAATTAGTGTCAAAGCCTATATGGTTACATCAAGTATTTCAAGATAATTTTTCACACTTGATAAATTTACAAGTGGGGACCTTCACTGTCATTTCAACTGACAAGTGGGGTCTTTTAAACACACATTTTCAAATTTCATGTATATTATAATTTTATAGTTAAAATATTGATTATCAGAATGAAATTTAAGTAATCGGTCCTATTTCTAGCTTAACACTTAAGTTTTGAGCTAATTTCAGGTTTACAAGTGGGGACCTAAACCGTCTTCCTACCTTATATCTGGGGACATTTGTGTATAAATTATTAGATTTTGAATTAGTGTCAAAGCCTATATGGTTCCATCAAGTATTTCAATTTCATTTTTCACACTCGATAAATTTACAAGTGGAGACCTTCACTGTCATTTCAACTGACAAGTGGGGTCTTTTAAACACACATTTTCAAATTTCATGTATATTATAATTCTATAGTTAAAATATTGATTATCAGAATGAATTTAAGTAATCAGTCCTATTTCTATCTTAACACTTAAGTTTTGAGCTAATTTCAGGTTTACAAGTGGGGACCTAAACCGTCTTCCTACCTTTTATCTGGGGACATTTGTGTATAAATTTTTAGATTTTGAATTAGTGTCAAAGCCTATATGGTTCCATCAAGTATTTCAATTTCATTTTTTCACACTCGATAAATTTACAAGTGGGGACCTTCACTGTCATTTCAACTGACAAGTGGGGTCCTTTAAACACACATTTTCTAATTTCATGTATATTATAATTCTATAGTTAAAATATTGATTATCAGAATGATATTTAAGTAATCAGTCCTATTTCTAGCTTAACACTTAAGTTTTGAGCTAATTTCAGGTTTACAAGTGGGGACCTAAACCGTCTTCCTACCTTATATCTGGGGACATTTGTGTATATATTTTTAGATTTTGAATTAGTGTCAAAGCCTCTATGGTTACATCAAGTATTTCAAGATAATTTTTCACACTTGATAAATTTACAAGTGGGGACCTTGGCTGTCATTTCAACTGACAAGTGGGGTCTTTTAAACACACATTTTCAAATTTCATGTATATTATAATTCTATAGTTAAAATATTGATTATCAGAATGAAATTTAAGTAATCAGTCCTATTTCTAGCTTAACTTTTAAGTTTTGAGCTAATTTCAGGTTTACAAGTGGGGACCTAAACCGTCTTCCTACCTTATATCTGGGGACATTTGTGTATAAATTTTTAGATTTTGAATTAGTGTCAAAGCCTATATGGTTCCATCAAGTATTTCAATTTCATTTTTTCACACTCGATAAATTTACAAGTGGGGACCTTCACTGTCATTTCAACTGACAAGTGGGGTCCTTTAAACACACATTTTCAAATTTCATGTATATTATAATTCTATAGTTAAAATATTGATTATCAGAATGATATTTAAGTAATCAGTCCTATTTCTAGCTTAACACTTAAGTTTTGAGCTAATTTCAGGTTTACAAGTGGGGACCTAAACCGTCTTCCTACCTTATATCTGGGGACATTTGTGTATAAATTTTTAGATTTTGAATTAGTGTCAAAGCCTATATGGTTACATCAAGTATTTCAAGATAATTTTTCACACTTGATAAATTTACAAGTGGGGACCTTCACTGTCATTTCAACTGACAAGTGGGGTCTTTTAAACACACATTTTCAAATTTCATGTATATTATAATTCTATAGTTAAAATATTGATTATCAGAATGAAATTTAAGTAATCAGTCCTATTTCTAGCTTAACACTTAAGTTTTGAGCTAATTTCAGGTTTACAAGTGGGGACCTAAACCGTCTTCCTACCTTATATCTGGGGACATTTGTGTATAAATTTTTAGATTTTGAATTAGTGTCAAAGCCTATATGGTTACATCAAGTATTTCAAGATAATTTTTCACACTTGATAAATTTACAAGTGGGGACCTTGGCTGTCATTTCAACTGACAAGTGGGGTCTTTTAAACACACATTTTCAAATTTCATGTATATTATAATTCTATAGTTAAAATATTGATTATCAGAATGAAATTTAAGTAATCAGTCCTATTTCTAGCTTAACACTTAAGTTTTGAGCTAATTTCAGGTTTACAAGTGGGGACCTAAACCGTCTTCCTACCTTATATCTGGGGACATTTGTGTATAAATTTTTAGATTTTGAATTAGTGTCAAAGCCTATATGGTTAAATCAAGTATTTCAAGATAATTTTTCACACTTGATAAATTTACAAGTGGGGACCTTGGCTGTCATTTCAACAGACAAGTGGGGTCTTTTAAACACACATTTTCAAATTTCATGTATATTATAATTTTATAGTTAAAATATTGATTATCAGAATGAATTTAAGTAATCAGTCCTATTTCTATCTTAACACTTAAGTTTTGAGCTAATTTCAGGTTTACAAGTGGGGACCTAAACCGTCTTCCTACCTTTTATCTGGGGACATTTGTGTATAAATTATTAGATTTTGAATTAGTGTCAAAGCCTATATGGTTCCATCAAGTATTTCAATTTCATTTTTTCACACTCGATAAATTTACAAGTGGGGACCTTCACTGTCATTTCAACTGACAAGTGGGGTCCTTTAAACACACATTTTCAAATTTCATGTATATTATAATTCTATAGTTAAAATATTGATTATCAGAATGATATTTAAGTAATCAGTCCTATTTCTAGCTTAACACTTAAGTTTTGAGCTAATTTCAGGTTTACAAGTGGGGACCTAAACCGTCTTCCTACCTTATATCTGGGGACATTTGTGTATAAATTTTTAGATTTTGAATTAGTGTCAAAGCCTATATGGTTACATCAAGTATTTCAAGATAATTTTTCACACTTGATAAATTTACAAGTGGGGACCTTCACTGTCATTTCAACTGACAAGTGGGGTCTTTTAAACACACATTTTCAAATTTCATGTATATTATAATTCTATAGTTAAAATATTGATTATCAGAATGAAATTTAAGTAATCAGTCCTATTTCTAGCTTAACACTTAAGTTTTGAGCTAATTTCAGGTTTACAAGTGGGGACCTAAACCGTCTTCCTACCTTATATCTGGGGACATTTGTGTATAAATTTTTAGATTTTGAATTAGTGTCAAAGCCTATATGGTTACATCAAGTATTTCAAGATAATTTTTCACACTTGATAAATTTACAAGTGGGGACCTTCACTGTCATTTCAACTGACAAGTGGGGTCTTTTAAACACACATTTTCAAATTTCATGTATATTATAATTCTATAGTTAAAATATTGATTATCAGAATGAAATTTAAGTAATCGGTCCTATTTCTAGCTTAACACTTAAGTTTTGAGCTAATTTCAGGTTTACAAGTGGGGACCTAAACCGTCTTCCTACCTTATATCTGGGGACATTTGTGTATAAATTATTAGATTTTGAATTAGTGTCAAAGCCTATATGGTTCCATCAAGTATTTCAATTTCATTTTTCACACTCGATAAATTTACAAGTGGAGACCTTCACTGTCATTTCAACTGACAAGTGGGGTCTTTTAAACACACATTTTCAAATTTCATGTATATTATAATTCTATAGTTAAAATATTGATTATCAGAATGAATTTAAGTAATCAGTCCTATTTCTATCTTAACACTTAAGTTTTGAGCTAATTTCAGGTTTACAAGTGGGGACCTAAACCGTCTTCCTACCTTTTATCTGGGGACATTTGTGTATAAATTATTAGATTTTGAATTAGTGTCAAAGCCTATATGGTTCCATCAAGTATTTCAATTTCATTTTTTCACACTCGATAAATTTACAAGTGGGGACCTTCACTGTCATTTCAACTGACAAGTGGGGTCCTTTAAACACACATTTTCAAATTTCATGTATATTATAATTCTATAGTTAAAATATTGATTATCAGAATGATATTTAAGTAATCAGTCCTATTTCTAGCTTAACACTTAAGTTTTGAGCTAATTTCAGGTTTACAAGTGGGGACCTAAACCGTCTTCCTACCTTATATCTGGGCACATTTGTGTATAAATTTTTAGATTTTGAATTAGTGTCAAAGCCTATATGGTTACATCAAGTATTTCAAGATAATTTTTCACACTTGATAAATTTACAAGTGGGGACCTTCACTGTCATTTCAACTGACAAGTGGGGTCTTTTAAACACACATTTTCAAATTTCATGTATATTATAATTCTATAGTTAAAATATTGATTATCAGAATGAAATTTAAGTAATCAGTCCTATTTCTAGCTTAACACTTAAGTTTTGAGCTAATTTCAGGTTTACAAGTGGGGACCTAAACCGTCTTCCTACCTTATATCTGGGGACATTTGTGTATAAATTTTTAGATTTTGAATTAGTGTCAAAGCCTATATGGTTACATCAAGTATTTCAAGATAATTTTTCACACTTGATAAATTTACAAGTGGGGACCTTCACTGTCATTTCAACTGACAAGTGGGGTCTTTTAAACACACATTTTCAAATTTCATGTATATTATAATTCTATAGTTAAAATATTGATTATCAGAATGAAATTTAAGTAATCGGTCCTATTTCTAGCTTAACACTTAAGTTTTGAGCTAATTTCAGGTTTACAAGTGGGGACCTAAACCGTCTTCCTACCTTATATCTGGGGACATTTGTGTATAAATTATTAGATTTTGAATTAGTGTCAAAGCCTATATGGTTCCATCAAGTATTTCAATTTCATTTTTCACTCTCGATAAATTTACAAGTGGAGACCTTCACTGTCATTTCAACTGACAAGTGGGGTCTTTTAAACACACATTTTCAAATTTCATGTATATTATAATTCTATAGTTAAAATATTGATTATCAGAATGAATTTAAGTAATCAGTCCTATTTCTATCTTAACACTTAAGTTTTGAGCTAATTTCAGGTTTACAAGTGGGGACCTAAACCGTCTTCCTACCTTTTATCTGGGGACATTTGTGTATAAATTATTAGATTTTGAATTAGTGTCAAAGCCTATATGGTTCCATCAAGTATTTCAATTTCATTTTTTCACACTCGATAAATTTACAAGTGGGGACCTTCACTGTCATTTCAACTGACAAGTGGGGTCCTTTAAACACACATTTTCAAATTTCATGTATATTATAATTCTATAGTTAAAATATTGATTATCAGAATGATATTTAAGTAATCAGTCCTATTTCTAGCTTAACACTTAAGTTTTGAGCTAATTTCAGGTTTACAAGTGGGGACCTAAACCGTCTTCCTACCTTATATCTGGGGACATTTGTGTATAAATTTTTAGATTTTGAATTAGTGTCAAAGCCTATATGGTTACATCAAGTATTTCAAGATAATTTTTCACACTTGATAAATTTACAAGTGGGGACCTTCACTGTCATTTCAACTGACAAGTGGGGTCTTTTAAACACACATTTTCAAATTTCATGTATATTATAATTCTATAGTTAAAATATTGATTATCAGAATGAAATTTAAGTAATCAGTCCTATTTCTAGCTTAACACTTAAGTTTTGAGCTAATTTCAGGTTTACAAGTGGGGACCTAAACCGTCTTCCTACCTTATATCTGGGGACATTTGTGTATAAATTTTTAGATTTTGAATTAGTGTCAAAGCCTATATGGTTACATCAAGTATTTCAAGATAATTTTTCACACTTGATAAATTTACAAGTGGGGACCTTGGCTGTCATTTCAACAGACAAGTGGGGTCTTTTAAACACACATTTTCAAATTTCATGTATATTATAATTCTATAGTTAAAATATTGATTATCAGAATGAAATTTAAGTAATCAGTCCTATTTCTAGCTTAACTTTTAAGTTTTGAGCTAATTTCAGGTTTACAAGTGGGGACCTAAACCGTCTTCCTACCTTATATCTGGGGACATTTGTGTATAAATTTTTAGATTTTGAATTAGTGTCAAAGCCTATATGGTTACATCAAGTATTTCAAGATAATTTTTCACACTTGATAAATTTACAAGTGGGGACCTTCACTGTCATTTCAACTGACAAGTGGGGTCTTTTAAACACACATTTTCAAATTTCATGTATATTATAATTTTATAGTTAAAATATTGATTATCAGAATGAATTTAAGTAATCAGTCCTATTTCTATCTTAACACTTAAGTTTTGAGCTAATTTCAGGTTTACAAGTGGGGACCTAAACCGTCATCCTACCTTATATCTGGGGACATTTGTGTATAAATTATTAGATTTTGAATTAGTGTCAAAGCCTATATGGTTCCATCAAGTATTTCAATTTCATTTTTCACACTCGATAAATTTACAAGTGGAGACCTTCACTGTCATTTCAACTGACAAGTGGGGTCTTTTAAACACACATTTTCAAATTTCATGTATATTATAATTCTATAGTTAAAATATTGATTATCAGAATGAAATTTAAGTAATCAGTCCTATTTCTAGCTTAACACTTAAGTTTTGAGCTAATTTCAGGTTTACAAGTGGGGACCTAAACCGTCTTCCTACCTTATATCTGGGGATATTTGTGTATACATTTTTAGATTTTGAATTAGTGTCAAAGCCTATATGGTTACATCAAGTATTTCAAGATAATTTTTCACACTTGATAAATTTACAAGTGGGGACCTTGGCTGTCATTTCAACAGACAAGTGGGGTCTTTTAAACACACATTTTCAAATTTCATGTATATTATAATTCTATAGTTAAAATATTGATTATCAGAATGAATTTAAGTAATCAGTCCTATTTCTATCTTAACACTTAAGTTTTGAGCTAATTTCAGGTTTACAAGTGGGGACCTAAACCGTCTTCCTACCTTTTATCTGGGGACATTTGTGTATAAATTATTAGATTTTGAATTAGTGTCAAAGCCTATATGGTTCCATCAAGTATTTCAATTTCATTTTTTCACACTCGATAAATTTACAAGTGGGGACCTTCACTGTCATTTCAACTGACAAGTGGGGTCCTTTAAACACACATTTTCAAATTTCATGTATATTATAATTCTATAGTTAAAATATTGATTATCAGAATGATATTTAAGTAATCAGTCCTATTTCTAGCTTAACACTTAAGTTTTGAGCTAATTTCAGGTTTACAAGTGGGGACCTAAACCGTCTTCCTACCTTATATCTGGGGACATTTGTGTATAAATTTTTAGATTTTGAATTAGTGTCAAAGCCTATATGGTTACATCAAGTATTTCAAGATAATTTTTCACACTTGATAAATTTACAAGTGGGGACCTTCACTGTCATTTCAACTGACAAGTGGGGTCTTTTAAACACACATTTTCAAATTTCATGTATATTATAATTCTATAGTTAAAATATTGATTATCAGAATGAAATTTAAGTAATCAGTCCTATTTCTAGCTTAACACTTAAGTTTTGAGCTAATTTCAGGTTTACAAGTGGGGACCTAAACCGTCTTCCTACCTTATATCTGGGGACATTTGTGTATAAATTTTTAGATTTTGAATTAGTGTCAAAGCCTATATGGTTACATCAAGTATTTCAAGATAATTTTTCACACTTGATAAATTTACAAGTGGGGACCTTGGCTGTCATTTCAACAGACAAGTGGGGTCTTTTAAACACACATTTTCAAATTTCATGTATATTATAATTCTATAGTTAAAATATTGATTATCAGAATGAAATTTAAGTAATCAGTCTTATTTCTAGCTTAACTTTTAAGTTTTGAGCTAATTTCAGGTTTACAAGTGGGGACCTAAACCGTCATCCTACCTTATATCTGGGGACATTTGTGTATAAATTATTAGATTTTGAATTAGTGTCAAAGCCTATATGGTTCCATCAAGTATTTCAATTTCATTTTTCACACTCGATAAATTTACAAGTGGAGACCTTCACTGTCATTTCAACTGACAAGTGGGGTCTTTTAAACACACATTTTCAAATTTCATGTATATTATAATTCTATAGTTAAAATATTGATTATCAGAATGAAATTTAAGTAATCAGTCCTATTTCTAGCTTAACACTTAAGTTTTGAGCTAATTTCAGGTTTACAAGTGGGGACCTAAACCGTCTTCCTACCTTATATCTGGGGATATTTGTGTATACATTTTTAGATTTTGAATTAGTGTCAAAGCCTATATGGTTACATCAAGTATTTCAAGATAATTTTTCACACTTGATAAATTTACAAGTGGGGACCTTGGCTGTCATTTCAACAGACAAGTGGGGTCTTTTAAACACACATTTTCAAATTTCATGTATATTATAATTCTATAGTTAAAATATTGATTATCAGAATGAATTTAAGTAATCAGTCCTATTTCTATCTTAACACTTAAGTTTTGAGCTAATTTCAGGTTTACAAGTGGGGACCTAAACCGTCTTCCTACCTTTTATCTGGGGACATTTGTGTATAAATTATTAGATTTTGAATTAGTGTCAAAGCCTATATGGTTCCATCAAGTATTTCAATTTCATTTTTTCACACTCGATAAATTTACAAGTGGGGACCTTCACTGTCATTTCAACTGACAAGTGGGGTCCTTTAAACACACATTTTCAAATTTCATGTATATTATAATTCTATAGTTAAAATATTGATTATCAGAATGATATTTAAGTAATCAGTCCTATTTCTAGCTTAACACTTAAGTTTTGAGCTAATTTCAGGTTTACAAGTGGGGACCTAAACCGTCTTCCTACCTTATATCTGGGGACATTTGTGTATAAATTTTTAGATTTTGAATTAGTGTCAAAGCCTATATGGTTACATCAAGTATTTCAAGATAATTTTTCACACTTGATAAATTTACAAGTGGGGACCTTCACTGTCATTTCAACTGACAAGTGGGGTCTTTTAAACACACATTTTCAAATTTCATGTATATTATAATTCTATAGTTAAAATATTGATTATCAGAATGAAATTTAAGTAATCAGTCCTATTTCTAGCTTAACACTTAAGTTTTGAGCTAATTTCAGGTTTACAAGTGGGGACCTAAACCGTCTTCCTACCTTATATCTGGGGACATTTGTGTATAAATTTTTAGATTTTGAATTAGTGTCAAAGCCTATATGGTTACATCAAGTATTTCAAGATAATTTTTCACACTTGATAAATTTACAAGTGGGGACCTTGGCTGTCATTTCAACAGACAAGTGGGGTCTTTTAAACACACATTTTCAAATTTCATGTATATTATAATTCTATAGTTAAAATATTGATTATCAGAATGAAATTTAAGTAATCAGTCCTATTTCTAGCTTAACTTTTAAGTTTTGAGCTAATTTCAGGTTTACAAGTGGGGACCTAAACCGTCTTCCTACCTTATATCTGGGGACATTTGTGTATAAATTTTTAGATTTTGAATTAGTGTCAAAGCCTATATGGTTACATCAAGTATTTCAAGATAATTTTTCACACTTGATAAATTTACAAGTGGGGACCTTCACTGTCATTTCAACTGACAAGTGGGGTCTTTTAAACACACATTTTCAAATTTCATGTATATTATAATTTTATAGTTAAAATATTGATTATCAGAATGAATTTAAGTAATCAGTCCTATTTCTATCTTAACACTTAAGTTTTGAGCTAATTTCAGGTTTACAAGTGGGGACCTAAACCGTCATCCTACCTTATATCTGGGGACATTTGTGTATAAATTATTAGATTTTGAATTAGTGTCAAAGCCTATATGGTTCCATCAAGTATTTCAATTTCATTTTTCACACTCGATAAATTTACAAGTGGAGACCTTCACTGTCATTTCAACTGACAAGTGGGGTCTTTTAAACACACATTTTCAAATTTCATGTATATTATAATTCTATAGTTAAAATATTGATTATCAGAATGAAATTTAAGTAATCAGTCCTATTTCTAGCTTAACACTTAAGTTTTGAGCTAATTTCAGGTTTACAAGTGGGGACCTAAACCGTCTTCCTACCTTATATCTGGGGACATTTGTGTATAAATTTTTAGATTTTGAATTAGTGTCAAAGCCTATATGGTTACATCAAGTATTTCAAGATAATTTTTCACACTTGATAAATTTACAAGTGGGGACCTTCACTGTCATTTCAACTGACAAGTGGGGTCTTTTAAACACATATTTTCAAATTTCATGTATATTATAATTCTATAGTTAAAATATTGATTATCAGAATGAAATTTAAGTAATCAGTCCTATTTCTAGCTTAACACTTAAGTTTTGAGCTAATTTCAGGTTTACAAGTGGGGACCTAAACCGTCTTCCTACCTTATATCTGGGGACATTTGTGTATAAATTTTTAGATTTTGAATTAGTGTCAAAGCCTATATGGTTACATCAAGTATTTCAAGATAATTTTTCACACTTGATAAATTTACAAGTGGGGACCTTGGCTGTCATTTCAACAGACAAGTGGGGTCTTTTAAACACACATTTTCAAATTTCATGTATATTATAATTCTATAGTTAAAATATTGATTATCAGAATGAAATTTAAGTAATCAGTCCTATTTCTAGCTTAACTTTTAAGTTTTGAGCTAATTTCAGGTTTACAAGTGGGGACCTAAACCGTCTTCCTACCTTATATCTGGGGACATTTGTGTATAAATTTTTAGATTTTGAATTAGTGTCAAAGCCTATATGGTTACATCAAGTATTTCAAGATAATTTTTCACACTTGATAAATTTACAAGTGGGGACCTTCACTGTCATTTCAACTGACAAGTGGGGTCTTTTAAACACACATTTTCAAATTTCATGTATATTATAATTTTATAGTTAAAATATTGATTATCAGAATGAATTTAAGTAATCAGTCCTATTTCTATCTTAACACTTAAGTTTTGAGCTAATTTCAGGTTTACAAGTGGGGACCTAAACCGTCATCCTACCTTATATCTGGGGACATTTGTGTATAAATTATTAGATTTTGAATTAGTGTCAAAGCCTATATGGTTCCATCAAGTATTTCAATTTCATTTTTCACACTCGATAAATTTACAAGTGGAGACCTTCACTGTCATTTCAACTGACAAGTGGGGTCTTTTAAACACACATTTTCAAATTTCATGTATATTATAATTCTATAGTTAAAATATTGATTATCAGAATGAAATTTAAGTAATCAGTCCTATTTCTAGCTTAACACTTAAGTTTTGAGCTAATTTCAGGTTTACAAGTGGGGACCTAAACCGTCTTCCTACCTTATATCTGGGGACATTTGTGTATAAATTTTTAGATTTTGAATTAGTGTCAAAGCCTATATGGTTACATCAAGTATTTCAAGATAATTTTTCACACTTGATAAATTTACAAGTGGGGACCTTCACTGTCATTTCAACTGACAAGTGGGGTCTTTTAAACACACATTTTCAAATTTCATGTATATTATAATTCTATAGTTAAAATATTGATTATCAGAATGAAATTTAAGTAATCAGTCCTATTTCTAGCTTAACACTTAAGTTTTGAGCTAATTTCAGGTTTACAAGTGGGGACCTAAACCGTCTTCCTACCTTATATCTGGGGACATTTGTGTATAAATTTTTAGATTTTGAATTAGTGTCAAAGCCTATATGGTTACATCAAGTATTTCAAGATAATTTTTCACACTTGATAAATTTACAAGTGGGGACCTTGGCTGTCATTTCAACAGACAAGTGGGGTCTTTTAAACACACATTTTCAAATTTCATGTATATTATAATTCTATAGTTAAAATATTGATTATCAGAATGAAATTTAAGTAATCAGTCCTATTTCTAGCTTAACTTTTAAGTTTTGAGCTAATTTCAGGTTTACAAGTGGGGACCTAAACCGTCTTCCTACCTTATATCTGGGGACATTTGTGTATAAATTTTTAGATTTTGAATTAGTGTCAAAGCCTATATGGTTACATCAAGTATTTCAAGATAATTTTTCACACTTGATAAATTTACAAGTGGGGACCTTCACTGTCATTTCAACTGACAAGTGGGGTCTTTTAAACACACATTTTCAAATTTCATGTATATTATAATTTTATAGTTAAAATATTGATTATCAGAATGAATTTAAGTAATCAGTCCTATTTCTATCTTAACACTTAAGTTTTGAGCTAATTTCAGGTTTACAAGTGGGGACCTAAACCGTCATCCTACCTTATATCTGGGGACATTTGTGTATAAATTATTAGATTTTGAATTAGTGTCAAAGCCTATATGGTTCCATCAAGTATTTCAATTTCATTTTTCACACTCGATAAATTTACAAGTGGAGACCTTCACTGTCATTTCAACTGACAAGTGGGGTCTTTTAAACACACATTTTCAAATTTCATGTATATTATAATTCTATAGTTAAAATATTGATTATCAGAATGAAATTTAAGTAATCAGTCCTATTTCTAGCTTAACACTTAAGTTTTGAGCTAATTTCAGGTTTACAAGTGGGGACCTAAACCGTCTTCCTACCTTATATCTGGGGACATTTGTGTATAAATTTTTAGATTTTGAATTAGTGTCAAAGCCTATATGGTTACATCAAGTATTTCAAGATAATTTTTCACACTTGATAAATTTACAAGTGGGGACCTTCACTGTCATTTCAACTGACAAGTGGGGTCTTTTAAACACACATTTTCAAATTTCATGTATATTATAATTCTATAGTTAAAATATTGATTATCAGAATGAAATTTAAGTAATCAGTCCTATTTCTAGCTTAACACTTAAGTTTTGAGCTAATTTCAGGTTTACAAGTGGGGACCTAAACCGTCTTCCTACCTTATATCTGGGGACATTTGTGTATAAATTTTTAGATTTTGAATTAGTGTCAAAGCCTATATGGTTACATCAAGTATTTCAAGATAATTTTTCACACTTGATAAATTTACAAGTGGGGACCTTGGCTGTCATTTCAACAGACAAGTGGGGTCTTTTAAACACACATTTTCAAATTTCATGTATATTATAATTCTATAGTTAAAATATTGATTATCAGAATGAAATTTAAGTAATCAGTCCTATTTCTAGCTTAACTTTTAAGTTTTGAGCTAATTTCAGGTTTACAAGTGGGGACCTAAACCGTCTTCCTACCTTATATCTGGGGACATTTGTGTATAAATTTTTAGATTTTGAATTAGTGTCAAAGCCTATATGGTTACATCAAGTATTTCAAGATAATTTTTCACACTTGATAAATTTACAAGTGGGGACCTTCACTGTCATTTCAACTGACAAGTGGGGTCTTTTAAACACACATTTTCAAATTTCATGTATATTATAATTTTATAGTTAAAATATTGATTATCAGAATGAATTTAAGTAATCAGTCCTATTTCTATCTTAACACTTAAGTTTTGAGCTAATTTCAGGTTTACAAGTGGGGACCTAAACCGTCATCCTACCTTATATCTGGGGACATTTGTGTATAAATTATTAGATTTTGAATTAGTGTCAAAGCCTATATGGTTCCATCAAGTATTTCAATTTCATTTTTCACACTCGATAAATTTACAAGTGGAGACCTTCACTGTCATTTCAACTGACAAGTGGGGTCTTTTAAACACACATTTTCAAATTTCATGTATATTATAATTCTATAGTTAAAATATTGATTATCAGAATGAAATTTAAGTAATCAGTCCTATTTCTAGCTTAACACTTAAGTTTTGAGCTAATTTCAGGTTTACAAGTGGGGACCTAAACCGTCTTCCTACCTTATATCTGGGGACATTTGTGTATAAATTTTTAGATTTTGAATTAGTGTCAAAGCCTATATGGTTACATCAAGTATTTCAAGATAATTTTTCACACTTGATAAATTTACAAGTGGGGACCTTCACTGTCATTTCAACTGACAAGTGGGGTCTTTTAAACACACATTTTCAAATTTCATGTATATTATAATTCTATAGTTAAAATATTGATTATCAGAATGAAATTTAAGTAATCAGTCCTATTTCTAGCTTAACACTTAAGTTTTGAGCTAATTTCAGGTTTACAAGTGGGGACCTAAACCGTCTTCCTACCTTATATCTGGGGACATTTGTGTATAAATTTTTAGATTTTGAATTAGTGTCAAAGCCTATATGGTTACATCAAGTATTTCAAGATAATTTTTCACACTTGATAAATTTACAAGTGGGGACCTTGGCTGTCATTTCAACAGACAAGTGGGGTCTTTTAAACACACATTTTCAAATTTCATGTATATTATAATTCTATAGTTAAAATATTGATTATCAGAATGAAATTTAAGTAATCAGTCCTATTTCTAGCTTAACTTTTAAGTTTTGAGCTAATTTCAGGTTTACAAGTGGGGACCTAAACCGTCTTCCTACCTTATATCTGGGGACATTTGTGTATAAATTTTTAGATTTTGAATTAGTGTCAAAGCCTATATGGTTACATCAAGTATTTCAAGATAATTTTTCACACTTGATAAATTTACAAGTGGGGACCTTCACTGTCATTTCAACTGACAAGTGGGGTCTTTTAAACACACATTTTCAAATTTCATGTATATTATAATTTTATAGTTAAAATATTGATTATCAGAATGAATTTAAGTAATCAGTCCTATTTCTATCTTAACACTTAAGTTTTGAGCTAATTTCAGGTTTACAAGTGGGGACCTAAACCGTCATCCTACCTTATATCTGGGGACATTTGTGTATAAATTATTAGATTTTGAATTAGTGTCAAAGCCTATATGGTTCCATCAAGTATTTCAATTTCATTTTTCACACTCGATAAATTTACAAGTGGAGACCTTCACTGTCATTTCAACTGACAAGTGGGGTCTTTTAAACACACATTTTCAAATTTCATGTATATTATAATTCTATAGTTAAAATATTGATTATCAGAATGAAATTTAAGTAATCAGTCCTATTTCTAGCTTAACACTTAAGTTTTGAGCTAATTTCAGGTTTACAAGTGGGGACCTAAACCGTCTTCCTACCTTATATCTGGGGACATTTGTGTATAAATTTTTAGATTTTGAATTAGTGTCAAAGCCTATATGGTTACATCAAGTATTTCAAGATAATTTTTCACACTTGATAAATTTACAAGTGGGGACCTTCACTGTCATTTCAACTGACAAGTGGGGTCTTTTAAACACACATTTTCAAATTTCATGTATATTATAATTCTATAGTTAAAATATTGATTATCAGAATGAAATTTAAGTAATCAGTCCTATTTCTAGCTTAACACTTAAGTTTTGAGCTAATTTCAGGTTTACAAGTGGGGACCTAAACCGTCTTCCTACCTTATATCTGGGGACATTTGTGTATAAATTTTTAGATTTTGAATTAGTGTCAAAGCCTATATGGTTACATCAAGTATTTCAAGATAATTTTTCACACTTGATAAATTTACAAGTGGGGACCTTGGCTGTCATTTCAACAGACAAGTGGGGTCTTTTAAACACACATTTTCAAATTTCATGTATATTATAATTCTATAGTTAAAATATTGATTATCAGAATGAAATTTAAGTAATCAGTCCTATTTCTAGCTTAACTTTTAAGTTTTGAGCTAATTTCAGGTTTACAAGTGGGGACCTAAACCGTCTTCCTACCTTATATCTGGGGACATTTGTGTATAAATTTTTAGATTTTGAATTAGTGTCAAAGCCTATATGGTTACATCAAGTATTTCAAGATAATTTTTCACACTTGATAAATTTACAAGTGGGGACCTTCACTGTCATTTCAACTGACAAGTGGGGTCTTTTAAACACACATTTTCAAATTTCATGTATATTATAATTTTATAGTTAAAATATTGATTATCAGAATGAATTTAAGTAATCAGTCCTATTTCTATCTTAACACTTAAGTTTTGAGCTAATTTCAGGTTTACAAGTGGGGACCTAAACCGTCATCCTACCTTATATCTGGGGACATTTGTGTATAAATTATTAGATTTTGAATTAGTGTCAAAGCCTATATGGTTCCATCAAGTATTTCAATTTCATTTTTCACACTCGATAAATTTACAAGTGGAGACCTTCACTGTCATTTCAACTGACAAGTGGGGTCTTTTAAACACACATTTTCAAATTTCATGTATATTATAATTCTATAGTTAAAATATTGATTATCAGAATGAAATTTAAGTAATCAGTCCTATTTCTAGCTTAACACTTAAGTTTTGAGCTAATTTCAGGTTTACAAGTGGGGACCTAAACCGTCTTCCTACCTTATATCTGGGGACATTTGTGTATAAATTTTTAGATTTTGAATTAGTGTCAAAGCCTATATGGTTACATCAAGTATTTCAAGATAATTTTTCACACTTGATAAATTTACAAGTGGGGACCTTCACTGTCATTTCAACTGACAAGTGGGGTCTTTTAAACACACATTTTCAAATTTCATGTATATTATAATTCTATAGTTAAAATATTGATTATCAGAATGAAATTTAAGTAATCAGTCCTATTTCTAGCTTAACACTTAAGTTTTGAGCTAATTTCAGGTTTACAAGTGGGGACCTAAACCGTCTTCCTACCTTATATCTGGGGACATTTGTGTATAAATTTTTAGATTTTGAATTAGTGTCAAAGCCTATATGGTTACATCAAGTATTTCAAGATAATTTTTCACACTTGATAAATTTACAAGTGGGGACCTTGGCTGTCATTTCAACAGACAAGTGGGGTCTTTTAAACACACATTTTCAAATTTCATGTATATTATAATTCTATAGTTAAAATATTGATTATCAGAATGAAATTTAAGTAATCAGTCCTATTTCTAGCTTAACTTTTAAGTTTTGAGCTAATTTCAGGTTTACAAGTGGGGACCTAAACCGTCTTCCTACCTTATATCTGGGGACATTTGTGTATAAATTTTTAGATTTTGAATTAGTGTCAAAGCCTATATGGTTACATCAAGTATTTCAAGATAATTTTTCACACTTGATAAATTTACAAGTGGGGACCTTCACTGTCATTTCAACTGACAAGTGGGGTCTTTTAAACACACATTTTCAAATTTCATGTATATTATAATTTTATAGTTAAAATATTGATTATCAGAATGAATTTAAGTAATCAGTCCTATTTCTATCTTAACACTTAAGTTTTGAGCTAATTTCAGGTTTACAAGTGGGGACCTAAACCGTCATCCTACCTTATATCTGGGGACATTTGTGTATAAATTATTAGATTTTGAATTAGTGTCAAAGCCTATATGGTTCCATCAAGTATTTCAATTTCATTTTTCACACTCGATAAATTTACAAGTGGAGACCTTCACTGTCATTTCAACTGACAAGTGGGGTCTTTTAAACACACATTTTCAAATTTCATGTATATTATAATTCTATAGTTAAAATATTGATTATCAGAATGAAATTTAAGTAATCAGTCCTATTTCTAGCTTAACACTTAAGTTTTGAGCTAATTTCAGGTTTACAAGTGGGGACCTAAACCGTCTTCCTACCTTATATCTGGGGACATTTGTGTATAAATTTTTAGATTTTGAATTAGTGTCAAAGCCTATATGGTTACATCAAGTATTTCAAGATAATTTTTCACACTTGATAAATTTACAAGTGGGGACCTTCACTGTCATTTCAACTGACAAGTGGGGTCTTTTAAACACACATTTTCAAATTTCATGTATATTATAATTCTATAGTTAAAATATTGATTATCAGAATGAAATTTAAGTAATCAGTCCTATTTCTAGCTTAACACTTAAGTTTTGAGCTAATTTCAGGTTTACAAGTGGGGACCTAAACCGTCTTCCTACCTTATATCTGGGGACATTTGTGTATAAATTTTTAGATTTTGAATTAGTGTCAAAGCCTATATGGTTACATCAAGTATTTCAAGATAATTTTTCACACTTGATAAATTTACAAGTGGGGACCTTGGCTGTCATTTCAACAGACAAGTGGGGTCTTTTAAACACACATTTTCAAATTTCATGTATATTATAATTCTATAGTTAAAATATTGATTATCAGAATGAAATTTAAGTAATCAGTCCTATTTCTAGCTTAACTTTTAAGTTTTGAGCTAATTTCAGGTTTACAAGTGGGGACCTAAACCGTCTTCCTACCTTATATCTGGGGACATTTGTGTATAAATTTTTAGATTTTGAATTAGTGTCAAAGCCTATATGGTTACATCAAGTATTTCAAGATAATTTTTCACACTTGATAAATTTACAAGTGGGGACCTTCACTGTCATTTCAACTGACAAGTGGGGTCTTTTAAACACACATTTTCAAATTTCATGTATATTATAATTTTATAGTTAAAATATTGATTATCAGAATGAATTTAAGTAATCAGTCCTATTTCTATCTTAACACTTAAGTTTTGAGCTAATTTCAGGTTTACAAGTGGGGACCTAAACCGTCATCCTACCTTATATCTGGGGACATTTGTGTATAAATTATTAGATTTTGAATTAGTGTCAAAGCCTATATGGTTCCATCAAGTATTTCAATTTCATTTTTCACACTCGATAAATTTACAAGTGGAGACCTTCACTGTCATTTCAACTGACAAGTGGGGTCTTTTAAACACACATTTTCAAATTTCATGTATATTATAATTCTATAGTTAAAATATTGATTATCAGAATGAAATTTAAGTAATCAGTCCTATTTCTAGCTTAACACTTAAGTTTTGAGCTAATTTCAGGTTTACAAGTGGGGACCTAAACCGTCTTCCTACCTTATATCTGGGGATATTTGTGTATACATTTTTAGATTTTGAATTAGTGTCAAAGCCTATATGGTTACATCAAGTATTTCAAGATAATTTTTCACACTTGATAAATTTACAAGTGGGGACCTTGGCTGTCATTTCAACAGACAAGTGGGGTCTTTTAAACACACATTTTCAAATTTCATGTATATTATAATTCTATAGTTAAAATATTGATTATCAGAATGATATTTAAGTAATCAGTCCTATTTCTAGCTTAACACTTAAGTTTTGAGCTAATTTCAGGTTTACAAGTGGGGACCTAAACCGTCTTCCTACCTTATATCTGGGGACATTTGTGTATAAATTTTTAGATTTTGAATTAGTGTCAAAGCCTATATGGTTACATCAAGTATTTCAAGATAATTTTTCACACTTGATAAATTTACAAGTGGGGACCTTCACTGTCATTTCAACTGACAAGTGGGGTCTTTTAAACACACATTTTCAAATTTCATGTATATTATAATTCTATAGTTAAAATATTGATTATCAGAATGAAATTTAAGTAATCAGTCCTATTTCTAGCTTAACACTTAAGTTTTGAGCTAATTTCAGGTTTACAAGTGGGGACCTAAACCGTCTTCCTACCTTATATCTGGGGACATTTGTGTATAAATTTTTAGATTTTGAATTAGTGTCAAAGCCTATATGGTTACATCAAGTATTTCAAGATAATTTTTCACACTTGATAAATTTACAAGTGGGGACCTTGGCTGTCATTTCAACAGACAAGTGGGGTCTTTTAAACACACATTTTCAAATTTCATGTATATTATAATTCTATAGTTAAAATATTGATTATCAGAATGAAATTTAAGTAATCAGTCCTATTTCTAGCTTAACTTTTAAGTTTTGAGCTAATTTCAGGTTTACAAGTGGGGACCTAAACCGTCTTCCTACCTTATATCTGGGGACATTTGTGTATAAATTTTTAGATTTTGAATTAGTGTCAAAGCCTATATGGTTACATCAAGTATTTCAAGATAATTTTTCACACTTGATAAATTTTACAAGTGGGGACCTTGGCTGTCATTTCAACAGACAAGTGGGGTCTTTTAAACACACATTTTCAAATTTCATGTATATTATAATTCTATAGTTAAAATATTGATTATCAGAATGAAATTTAAGTAATCAGTCCTATTTCTAGCTTAACGTTTAAGTTTTGAGCTAATTTCAGGTTTACAAGTGGGGACCTAAACCGTCTTCCTACCTTATATCTGGGGACATTTGTGTATAAATTTTTAGATTTTGAATTAGTGTCAAAGCCTATATGGTTACATCAAGTATTTCAAGATAATTTTTCACACTTGATAAATTTACAAGTGGGGACCTTCACTGTCATTTCAACTGACAAGTGGGGTCTTTTAAACACACATTTTCAAATTTCATGTATATTATAATTTTATAGTTAAAATATTCATTATCAGAATGAATTTAAGTAATCAGTCCTATTTCTATCTTAACACTTAAGTTTTGAGCTAATTTCAGGTTTACAAGTGGGGACCTAAACCGTCATCCTACCTTATATCTGGGGACATTTGTGTATAAATTATTAGATTTTGAATTAGTGTCAAAGCCTATATGGTTCCATCAAGTATTTCAATTTCATTTTTCACACTCGATAAATTTACAAGTGGAGACCTTCACTGTCATTTCAACTGACAAGTGGGGTCTTTTAAACACACATTTTCAAATTTCATGTATATTATAATTCTATAGTTAAAATATTGATTATCAGAATGAAATTTAAGTAATCAGTCCTATTTCTAGCTTAACACTTAAGTTTTGAGCTAATTTCAGGTTTACAAGTGGGGACCTAAACCGTCTTCCTACCTTATATCTGGGGACATTTATGTATAAATTTTTAGATTTTGAATTAGTGTCAAAGCCTATATGGTTACATCAAGTATTTCAAGATAACTTTTCACACTTGATAAATTTACAAGTGGGGACCTTCACTGTCATTTCAACTGACAAGTGGGGTCTTTTAAACACACATTTTCAAATTTCATGTATATTATAATTCTATAGTTAAAATATTGATTATCAGAATGAAATTTAAGTAATCAGTCCTATTTCTAGCTTAACACTTAAGTTTTGAGCTAATTTCAGGTTTACAAGTGGGGACCTAAACCGTCTTCCTACCTTATATCTGGGGACATTTGTGTATAAATTTTTAGATTTTGAATTAGTGTCAAAGCCTATATGGTTACATCAAGTATTTCAAGATAATTTTTCACACTTGATAAATTTACAAGTGGGGACCTTGGCTGTCATTTCAACAGACAAGTGGGGTCTTTTAAACACACATTTTCAAATTTCATGTATATTATAATTCTATAGTTAAAATATTGATTATCAGAATGAAATTTAAGTAATCAGTCCTATTTCTAGCTTAACTTTTAAGTTTTGAGCTAATTTCAGGTTTACAAGTGGGGACCTAAACCGTCTTCCTACCTTATATCTGGGGACATTTGTGTATAAATTTTTAGATTTTGAATTAGTGTCAAAGCCTATATGGTTACATCAAGTATTTCAAGATAATTTTTCACACTTGATAAATTTACAAGTGGGGACCTTCACTGTCATTTCAACTGACAAGTGGGGTCTTTTAAACACACATTTTCAAATTTCATGTATATTATAATTTTATAGTTAAAATATTGATTATCAGAATGAATTTAAGTAATCAGTCCTATTTCTATCTTAACACTTAAGTTTTGAGCTAATTTCAGGTTTACAAGTGGGGACCTAAACCGTCATCCTACCTTATATCTGGGGACATTTGTGTATAAATTATTAGATTTTGAATTAGTGTCAAAGCCTATATGGTTCCATCAAGTATTTCAATTTCATTTTTCACACTCGATAAATTTACAAGTGGAGACCTTCACTGTCATTTCAACTGACAAGTGGGGTCTTTTAAACACACATTTTCAAATTTCATGTATATTATAATTCTATAGTTAAAATATTGATTATCAGAATGAAATTTAAGTAATCAGTCCTATTTCTAGCTTAACACTTAAGTTTTGAGCTAATTTCAGGTTTACAAGTGGGGACCTAAACCGTCTTCCTACCTTATATCTGGGGACATTTGTGTATAAATTTTTAGATTTTGAATTAGTGTCAAAGCCTATATGGTTACATCAAGTATTTCAAGATAATTTTTCACACTTGATAAATTTACAAGTGGGGACCTTGGCTGTCATTTCAACAGACAAGTGGGGTCTTTTAAACACACATTTTCAAATTTCATGTATATTATAATTCTATAGTTAAAATATTGATTATCAGAATGAAATTTAAGTAATCAGTCCTATTTCTAGCTTAACTTTTAAGTTTTGAGCTAATTTCAGGTTTACAAGTGGGGACCTAAACCGTCTTCCTACCTTATATCTGGGGACATTTGTGTATAAATTTTTAGATTTTGAATTAGTGTCAAAGCCTATATGGTTACATCAAGTATTTCAAGATAATTTTTCACACTTGATAAATTTACAAGTGGGGACCTTCACTGTCATTTCAACTGACAAGTGGGGTCTTTTAAACACACATTTTCAAATTTCATGTATATTATAATTTTATAGTTAAAATATTGATTATCAGAATGAATTTAAGTAATCAGTCCTATTTCTATCTTAACACTTAAGTTTTGAGCTAATTTCAGGTTTACAAGTGGGGACCTAAACCGTCATCCTACCTTATATCTGGGGACATTTGTGTATAAATTATTAGATTTTGAATTAGTGTCAAAGCCTATATGGTTCCATCAAGTATTTCAATTTCATTTTTCACACTCGATAAATTTACAAGTGGAGACCTTCACTGTCATTTCAACTGACAAGTGGGGTCTTTTAAACACACATTTTCAAATTTCATGTATATTATAATTCTATAGTTAAAATATTGATTATCAGAATGAAATTTAAGTAATCAGTCCTATTTCTAGCTTATCACTTAAGTTTTGAGCTAATTTCAGGTTTACAAGTGGGGACCTAAACCGTCTTCCTACCTTATATCTGGGGACATTTGTGTATAAATTTTTAGATTTTGAATTAGTGTCAAAGCCTATATGGTTACATCAAGTATTTCAAGATAATTTTTCACACTTGATAAATTTACAAGTGGGGACCTTGGCTGTCATTTCAACAGACAAGTGGGGTCTTTTAAACACACATTTTCAAATTTCATGTATATTATAATTCTATAGTTAAAATATTGATTATCAGAATGAAATTTAAGTAATCAGTTCTATTTCTAGCTTAACACTTAAGTTTTGAGCTAATTTCAGGTTTACAAGTGGGGACCTTAACCGTCTTCCTACCTTATATCTGGGGACATTTGTGTATAAATTTTTAGATTTTGAATTAGTGTCAAAGCCTATATGGTTACATCAAGTATTTCAAGATAATTTTTCACACTTGATAAATTTACAAGTGGGGACCTTCACTATCATTTCAACTGACAAGTGGGGTCTTTTAAACACACATTTTCAAATTTCATGTATATTATAATTTTATAGTTAAAATATTGATTATCAGAATGAATTTAAGTAATCAGTCCTATTTCTATCTTAACACTTAAGTTTTGAGCTA
The DNA here is from genome assembly GCF_054372755.1 of Phalangium opilio. Taxonomy (NCBI): domain Eukaryota; kingdom Metazoa; phylum Arthropoda; class Arachnida; order Opiliones; family Phalangiidae; genus Phalangium; species Phalangium opilio. The sequence goes on along the minus strand of NW_028324236.1, from coordinate 1,186,025 downwards.
ATTTCAGGTTTACAAGTGGGGACCTAAACCGTCATCCTACCTTATATCTGGGGACATTTGTGTATAAATTATTAGATTTTGAATTAGTGTCAAAGCCTATATGGTTCCATCAAGTATTTCAATTTCATTTTTCACACTCGATAAATTTACAAGTGGAGACCTTCACTGTCATTTCAACTGACAAGTGGGGTCTTTTAAACACACATTTTCAAATTTCATGTATATTATAATTCTATAGTTAAAATATTGATTATCAGAATGAAATTTAAGTAATCAGTCCTATTTCTAGCTTAACACTTAAGTTTTGAGCTAATTTCAGGTTTACAAGTGGGGACCTAAACCGTCTTCCTACCTTATATCTGGGGACATTTGTGTATAAATTTTTAGATTTTGAATTAGTGTCAAAGCCTATATGGTTACATCAAGTATTTCAAGATAATTTTTCACACTTGATAAATTTACAAGTGGGGACCTTCACTGTCATTTCAACTGACAAGTGGGGTCTTTTAAACACACATTTTCAAATTTCATGTATATTATAATTCTATAGTTAAAATATTGATTATCAGAATGAAATTTAAGTAATCAGTCCTATTTCTAGCTTAACACTTAAGTTTTGAGCTAATTTCAGGTTTACAAGTGGGGACCTAAACCGTCTTCCTACCTTATATCTGGGGACATTTGTGTATAAATTTTTAGATTTTGAATTAGTGTCAAAGCCTATATGGTTACATCAAGTATTTCAAGATAATTTTTCACACTTGATAAATTTACAAGTGGGGACCTTGGCTGTCATTTCAACAGACAAGTGGGGTCTTTTAAACACACATTTTCAAATTTCATGTATATTATAATTCTATAGTTAAAATATTGATTATCAGAATGAAATTTAAGTAATCAGTCCTATTTCTAGCTTAACTTTTAAGTTTTGAGCTAATTTCAGGTTTACAAGTGGGGACCTAAACCGTCTTCCTACCTTATATCTGGGGACATTTGTGTATAAATTTTTAGATTTTGAATTAGTGTCAAAGCCTATATGGTTACATCAAGTATTTCAAGATAATTTTTCACACTTGATAAATTTACAAGTGGGGACCTTCACTGTCATTTCAACTGACAAGTGGGGTCTTTTAAACACACATTTTCAAATTTCATGTATATTATAATTTTATAGTTAAAATATTGATTATCAGAATGAATTTAAGTAATCAGTCCTATTTCTATCTTAACACTTAAGTTTTGAGCTAATTTCAGGTTTACAAGTGGGGACCTAAACCGTCATCCTACCTTATATCTGGGGACATTTGTGTATAAATTATTAGATTTTGAATTAGTGTCAAAGCCTATATGGTTCCATCAAGTATTTCAATTTCATTTTTCACACTCGATAAATTTACAAGTGGAGACCTTCACTGTCATTTCAACTGACAAGTGGGGTCTTTTAAACACACATTTTCAAATTTCATGTATATTATAATTTTATAGTTAAAATATTGATTATCAGAATGAATTTAAGTAATCAGTCCTATTTCTATCTTAACACTTAAGTTTTGAGCTAATTTCAGGTTTACAAGTGGGGACCTAAACCGTCTTCCTACCTTATATCTGGGGATATTTGTGTATACATTTTTAGATTTTGAATTAGTGTCAAAGCCTATATGGTTACATCAAGTATTTCAAGATAATTTTTCACACTTGATAAATTTACAAGTGGGGACCTTGGCTGTCATTTCAACAGACAAGTGGGGTCTTTTAAACACACATTTTCAAATTTCATGTATATTATAATTCTATAGTTAAAATATTGATTATCAGAATGATATTTAAGTAATCAGTCCTATTTCTAGCTTAACACTTAAGTTTTGAGCTAATTTCAGGTTTACAAGTGGGGACCTAAACCGTCTTCCTACCTTATATCTGGGGACATTTGTGTATAAATTTTTAGATTTTGAATTAGTGTCAAAGCCTATATGGTTACATCAAGTATTTCAAGATAATTTTTCACACTTGATAAATTTACAAGTGGGGACCTTCACTGTCATTTCAACTGACAAGTGGGGTCTTTTAAACACACATTTTCAAATTTCATGTATATTATAATTCTATAGTTAAAATATTGATTATCAGAATGAAATTTAAGTAATCAGTCCTATTTCTAGCTTAACACTTAAGTTTTGAGCTAATTTCAGGTTTACAAGTGGGGACCTAAACCGTCTTCCTACCTTATATCTGGGGACATTTGTGTATAAATTTTTAGATTTTGAATTAGTGTCAAAGCCTATATGGTTACATCAAGTATTTCAAGATAATTTTTCACACTTGATAAATTTACAAGTGGGGACCTTGGCTGTCATTTCAACAGACAAGTGGGGTCTTTTAAACACACATTTTCAAATTTCATGTATATTATAATTCTATAGTTAAAATATTGATTATCAGAATGAAATTTAAGTAATCAGTTCTATTTCTAGCTTAACACTTAAGTTTTGAGCTAATTTCAGGTTTACAAGTGGGGACCTTAACCGTCTTCCTACCTTATATCTGGGGACATTTGTGTATAAATTTTTAGATTTTGAATTAGTGTCAAAGCCTATATGGTTACATCAAGTATTTCAAGATAATTTTTCACACTTGATAAATTTACAAGTGGGGACCTTCACTGTCATTTCAACTGACAAGTGGGGTCTTTTAAACACACATTTTCAAATTTCATGTATATTATAATTTTATAGTTAAAATATTGATTATCAGAATGAATTTAAGTAATCAGTCCTATTTCTATCTTAACACTTAAGTTTTGAGCTAATTTCAGGTTTACAAGTGGGGACCTAAACCGTCATCCTACCTTATATCTGGGGACATTTGTGTATAAATTATTAGATTTTGAATTAGTGTCAAAGCCTATATGGTTCCATCAAGTATTTCAATTTCATTTTTCACACTCGATAAATTTACAAGTGGAGACCTTCACTGTCATTTCAACTGACAAGTGGGGTCTTTTAAACACACATTTTCAAATTTCATGTATATTATAATTCTATAGTTAAAATATTGATTATCAGAATGAAATTTAAGTAATCAGTCCTATTTCTAGCTTAACACTTAAGTTTTGAGCTAATTTCAGGTTTACAAGTGGGGACCTAAACCGTCTTCCTACCTTATATCTGGGGACATTTGTGTATAAATTATTAGATTTTGAATTAGTGTCAAAGCCTATATGGTTCCATCAAGTATTTCAATTTCATTTTTCACACTCGATAAATTTACAAGTGGAGACCTTCACTGTCATTTCAACTGACAAGTGGGGTCTTTTAAACACACATTTTCAAATTTCATGTATATTATAATTCTATAGTTAAAATATTGATTATCAGAATGAAATTTAAGTAATCAGTCCTATTTCTAGCTTAACACTTAAGTTTTGAGCTAATTTCAGGTTTACAAGTGGGGACCTAAACCGTCTTCCTACCTTATATCTGGGGACATTTGTGTATAAATTTTTAGATTTTGAATTAGTGTCAAAGCCTATATGGTTACATCAAGTATTTCAAGATAATTTTTCACACTTGATAAATTTACAAGTGGGGACCTTGGCTGTCATTTCAACAGACAAGTGGGGTCTTTTAAACACACATTTTCAAATTTCATGTATATTATAATTTTATAGTTAAAATATTGATTATCAGAATGAATTTAAGTAATCAGTCCTATTTCTATCTTAACACTTAAGTTTTGAGCTAATTTCAGGTTTACAAGTGGGGACCTAAACCGTCTTCCTACCTTTTATCTGGGGACATTTGTGTATAAATTATTAGATTTTGAATTAGTGTCAAAGCCTATATGGTTCCATCAAGTATTTCAATTTCATTTTTTCACACTCGATAAATTTACAAGTGGGGACCTTCACTGTCATTTCAACTGACAAGTGGGGTCCTTTAAACACACATTTTCAAATTTCATGTATATTATAATTCTATAGTTAAAATATTGATTATCAGAATGATATTTAAGTAATCAGTCCTATTTCTAGCTTAACACTTAAGTTTTGAGCTAATTTCAGGTTTACAAGTGGGGACCTAAACCGTCTTCCTACCTTATATCTGGGGACATTTGTGTATAAATTTTTAGATTTTGAATTAGTGTCAAAGCCTATATGGTTACATCAAGTATTTCAAGATAATTTTTCACACTTGATAAATTTACAAGTGGGGACCTTCACTGTCATTTCAACTGACAAGTGGGGTCTTTTAAACACACATTTTCAAATTTCATGTATATTATAATTCTATAGTTAAAATATTGATTATCAGAATGAAATTTAAGTAATCAGTCCTATTTCTAGCTTAACACTTAAGTTTTGAGCTAATTTCAGGTTTACAAGTGGGGACCTAAACCGTCTTCCTACCTTATATCTGGGGACATTTGTGTATAAATTTTTAGATTTTGAATTAGTGTCAAAGCCTATATGGTTACATCAAGTATTTCAAGATAATTTTTCACACTTGATAAATTTACAAGTGGGGACCTTGGCTGTCATTTCAACAGACAAGTGGGGTCTTTTAAACACACATTTTCAAATTTCATGTATATTATAATTCTATAGTTAAAATATTGATTATCAGAATGAAATTTAAGTAATCAGTCCTATTTCTAGCTTAACTTTTAAGTTTTGAGCTAATTTCAGGTTTACAAGTGGGGACCTAAACCGTCTTCCTACCTTATATCTGGGGACATTTGTGTATAAATTTTTAGATTTTGAATTAGTGTCAAAGCCTATATGGTTACATCAAGTATTTCAAGATAATTTTTCACACTTGATAAATTTACAAGTGGGGACCTTCACTGTCATTTCAACTGACAAGTGGGGTCTTTTAAACACACATTTTCAAATTTCATGTATATTATAATTTTATAGTTAAAATATTGATTATCAGAATGAATTTAAGTAATCAGTCCTATTTCTATCTTAACACTTAAGTTTTGAGCTAATTTCAGGTTTACAAGTGGGGACCTAAACCGTCATCCTACCTTATATCTGGGGACATTTGTGTATAAATTATTAGATTTTGAATTAGTGTCAAAGCCTATATGGTTCCATCAAGTATTTCAATTTCATTTTTCACACTCGATAAATTTACAAGTGGAGACCTTCACTGTCATTTCAACTGACAAGTGGGGTCTTTTAAACACACATTTTCAAATTTCATGTATATTATAATTCTATAGTTAAAATATTGATTATCAGAATGAAATTTAAGTAATCAGTCCTATTTCTAGCTTAACACTTAAGTTTTGAGCTAATTTCAGGTTTACAAGTGGGGACCTAAACCGTCTTCCTACCTTATATCTGGGGACATTTGTGTATAAATTTTTAGATTTTGAATTAGTGTCAAAGCCTATATGGTTACATCAAGTATTTCAAGATAATTTTTCACACTTGATAAATATACAAGTGGGGACCTTGGCTGTCATTTCAACAGACAAGTGGGGTCTTTTAAACACACATTTTCAAATTTCATGTATATTATAATTTTATAGTTAAAATATTGATTATCAGAATGAATTTAAGTAATCAGTCCTATTTCTATCTTAACACTTAAGTTTTGAGCTAATTTCAGGTTTACAAGTGGGGACCTAAACCGTCTTCCTACCTTTTATCTGGGGACATTTGTGTATAAATTATTAGATTTTGAATTAGTGTCAAAGCCTATATGGTTCCATCAAGTATTTCAATTTCATTTTTTCACACTCGATAAATTTACAAGTGGGGACCTTCACTGTCATTTCAACTGACAAGTGGGGTCCTTTAAACACACATTTTCAAATTTCATGTATATTATAATTCTATAGTTAAAATATTGATTATCAGAATGATATTTAAGTAATCAGTCCTATTTCTAGCTTAACACTTAAGTTTTGAGCTAATTTCAGGTTTACAAGTGGGGACCTAAACCGTCTTCCTACCTTATATCTGGGGACATTTGTGTATAAATTTTTAGATTTTGAATTAGTGTCAAAGCCTATATGGTTACATCAAGTATTTCAAGATAATTTTTCACACTTGATAAATTTACAAGTGGGGACCTTGGCTGTCATTTCAACAGACAAGTGGGGTCTTTTAAACACATTTTCAAATTTCATGTATATTATAATTCTATAGTTAAAATATTGATTATCAGAATGAAATTTAAGTAATCAGTCCTATTTCTAGCTTAACTTTTAAGTTTTGAGCTAATTTCAGGTTTACAAGTGGGGACCTAAACCGTCTTCCTACCTTATATCTGGGGACATTTGTGTATAAATTTTTAGATTTGGAATTAGTGTCAAAGCCTATATGGTTACATCTAGTATTTCAAGATAATTTTTCACACTTGATAAATTTACAAGTGGGGACCTTCACTGTCATTTCAACTGACAAGTGGGGTCTTTTAAACACACATTTTCAAATTTCATGTATATTATAATTTTATAGTTAAAATATTGATTATCAGAATGAATTTAAGTAATCAGTCCTATTTCTATCTTAACACTTAAGTTTTGAGCTAATTTCAGGTTTACAAGTGGGGACCTAAACCGTCATCCTACCTTATATCTGGTGACATTTGTGTATAAATTATTAGATTTTGAATTAGTGTCAAAGCCTATATGGTTCCATCAAGTATTTCAGTTTCATTTTTCACACTCGATAAATTTACAAGTGGAGACCTTCACTGTCATTTCAACTGACAAGTGGGGTCTTTTAAACACACATTTTCAAATTTCATGTATATTATAATTCTATAGTTAAAATATTGATTATCAGAATGAAATTTAAGTAATCAGTCCTATTTCTAGCTTAACACTTAAGTTTTGAGCTAATTTCAGGTTTACAAGTGGGGACCTAAACCGTCTTCCTACCTTATATCTGGGGACATTTGTGTATAAATTTTTAGATTTTGAATTAGTGTCAAAGCCTATATGGTTACATCAAGTATTTCAAGATAATTTTTCACACTTGATAAATTTACAAGTGGGGACCTTGGCTGTCATTTCAACAGACAAGTGGGGTCTTTTAAACACACATTTTCAAATTTCATGTATATTATAATTCTATAGTTAAAATATTGATTATCAGAATGAAATTTAAGTAATCAGTCCTATTTCTAGCTTAACACTTAAGTTTTGAGCTAATTTCAGGTTTACAAGTGGGGACCTTAACCGTCTTCCTACCTTATATCTGGGGACATTTGTGTATAAATTTTTAGATTTTGAATTAGTGTCAAAGCCTATATGGTTACATCAAGTATTTCAAGATAATTTTTCACACTTGATAAATTTACAAGTGGGGACCTTCACTGTCATTTCAACTGACAAGTGGGGTCTTTTAAACACACATTTTCAAATTTCATGTATATTATAATTTTATAGTTAAAATATTGATTATCAGAATGAATTTAAGTAATCAGTCCTATTTCTATCTTAACACTTAAGTTTTGAGCTAATTTCAGGTTTACAAGTGGGGACCTAAACCGTCATCCTACCTTATATCTGGGGACATTTGTGTATAAATTATTAGATTTTGAATTAGTGTCAAAGCCTATATGGTTCCATCAAGTATTTCAATTTCATTTTTCACACTCGATAAATTTACAAGTGGAGACCTTCACTGTCATTTCAACTGACAAGTGGGGTCTTTTAAACACACATTTTCAAATTTCATGTATATTATAATTCTATAGTTAAAATATTGATTATCAGAATGAAATTTAAGTAATCAGTCCTATTTCTAGCTTAACACTTAAGTTTTGAGCTAATTTCAGGTTTACAAGTGGGGACCTAAACCGTCTTCCTACCTTATATTTGGGGACATTTGTGTATAAATTTTTAGATTTTGAATTAGTGTCAAAGCCTATATGGTTACATCAAGTATTTCAAGATAATTTTTCACACTTGATAAATTTACAAGTGGGGACCTTCACTGTCATTTCAACTGACAAGTGGGGTCCTTTAAACACACATTTTCAAATTTCATGTATATTATAATTCTATAGTTAAAATATTGATTATCAGAATGATATTTAAGTAATCAGTCCTATTTCTAGCTTAACACTTAAGTTTTGAGCTAATTTCAGGTTTACAAGTGGGGACCTAAACCGTCTTCCTACCTTATATCTGGGGACATTTGTGTATAAATTTTTAGATTTTGAATTAGTGTCAAAGCCTATATGGTTACATCAAGTATTTCAAGATAATTTTTCACACTTGATAAATTTACAAGTGGGGACCTTCACTGTCATTTCAACTGACAAGTGGGGTCTTTTAAACACACATTTTCAAATTTCATGTATATTATAATTCTATAGTTAAAATATTGATTATCAGAATGAAATTTAAGTAATCAGTCCTATTTCTAGCTTAACACTTAAGTTTTGAGCTAATTTCAGGTTTACAAGTGGGGACCTAAACCGTCTTCCTACCTTATATCTGGGGACATTTGTGTATAAATTTTTAGATTTTGAATTAGTGTCAAAGCCTATATGGTTACATCAAGTATTTCAAGATAATTTTTCACACTTGATAAATTTACAAGTGGGGACCTTCACTGTCATTTCAACTGACAAGTGGGGTCTTTTAAACACACATTTTCAAATTTCATGTATATTATAATTTTATAGTTAAAATATTGATTATCAGAATGAATTTAAGTAATCAGTCCTATTTCTATCTTAACACTTAAGTTTTGAGCTAATTTCAGGTTTACAAGTGGGGACCTAAACCGTCATCCTACCTTATATCTGGGGACATTTGTGTATAAATTATTAGATTTTGAATTAGTGTCAAAGCCTATATGGTTCCATCAAGTATTTCAATTTCATTTTTCACACTCGATAAATTTACAAGTGGAGACCTTCACTGTCATTTCAACTGACAAGTGGGGTCCTTTAAACACACATTTTCAAATTTCATGTATATTATAATTCTATAGTTAAAATATTGATTATCAGAATGATATTTAAGTAATCAGTCCTATTTCTAGCTTAACACTTAAGTTTTGAGCTAATTTCAGGTTTACAAGTGGGGACCTAAACCGTCTTCCTACCTTATATCTGGGGACATTTGTGTATAAATTTTTAGATTTTGAATTAGTGTCAAAGCCTATATGGTTACATCAAGTATTTCAAGATAATTTTTCACACTTGATAAATTTACAAGTGGGGACCTTCACTGTCATTTCAACTGACAAGTGGGGTCTTTTAAACACACATTTTCAAATTTCATGTATATTATAATTCTATAGTTAAAATATTGATTATCAGAATGAAATTTAAGTAATCAGTCCTATTTCTAGCTTAACACTTAAGTTTTGAGCTAATTTCAGGTTTACAAGTGGGGACCTAAACCGTCTTCCTACCTTATATCTGGGGACATTTGTGTATAAATTTTTAGATTTTGAATTAGTGTCAAAGCCTATATGGTTACATCAAGTATTTCAAGATAATTTTTCACACTTGATAAATTTACAAGTGGGGACCTTGGCTGTCATTTCAACAGACAAGTGGGGTCTTTTAAACACACATTTTCAAATTTCATGTATATTATAATTCTATAGTTAAAATATTGATTATCAGAATGAAATTTAAGTAATCAGTCCTATTTCTAGCTTAACTTTTAAGTTTTGAGCTAATTTCAGGTTTACAAGTGGGGACCTAAACCGTCTTCCTACCTTATATCTGGGGACATTTGTGTATAAATTTTTAGATTTTGAATTAGTGTCAAAGCCTATATGGTTACATCAAGTATTTCAAGATAATTTTTCACACTTGATAAATTTACAAGTGTGGACCTTCACTGTCATTTCAACTGACAAGTGGGGTCTTTTAAACACACATTTTCAAATTTCATGTATATTATAATTTTATAGTTAAAATATTGATTATCAGAATGAATTTAAGTAATCAGTCCTATTTCTATCTTAACACTTAAGTTTTGAGCTAATTTCAGGTTTACAAGTGGGGACCTAAACCGTCATCCTACCTTATATCTGGGGACATTTGTGTATAAATTATTAGATTTTGAATTAGTGTCAAAGCCTATATGGTTCCATCAAGTATTTCAATTTCATTTTTCACACTCGATAAATTTACAAGTGGAGACCTTCACTGTCATTTCAACTGACAAGTGGGGTCTTTTAAACACACATTTTCAAATTTCATGTATATTATAATTCTATAGTTAAAATATTGATTATCAGAATGAAATTTAAGTAATCAGTCCTATTTCTAGCTTAACACTTAAGTTTTGAGCTAATTTCAGGTTTACAAGTGGGGACCTAAACCGTCTTCCTACCTTATATCTGGGGACATTTGTGTATAAATTTTTAGATTTTGAATTAGTGTCAAAGCCTATATGGTTACATCAAGTATTTCAAGATAATTTTTCACACTTGATAAATTTACAAGTGGGGACCTTGGCTGTCATTTCAACAGACAAGTGGGGTCTTTTAAACACACATTTTCAAATTTCATGTATATTATAATTCTATAGTTAAAATATTGATTATCAGAATGATATTTAAGTAATCAGTCCTATTTCTAGCTTAACACTTAAGTTTTGAGCTAATTTCAGGTTTACAAGTGGGGACCTAAACCGTCTTCCTACCTTATATCTGGGGACATTTGTGTATAAATTTTTAGATTTTGAATTAGTGTCAAAGCCTATATGGTTACATCAAGTATTTCAAGATAATTTTTCACACTTGATAAATTTACAAGTGGGGACCTTCACTGTCATTTCAACTGACAAGTGGGGTCTTTTAAACACACATTTTCAAATTTCATGTATATTATAATTCTATAGTTAAAATATTGATTATCAGAATGAAATTTAAGTAATCAGTCCTATTTCTAGCTTAACACTTAAGTTTTGAGCTAATTTCAGGTTTACAAGTGGGGACCTAAACCGTCTTCTTACCTTATATCTGGGGACATTTGTGTATAAATTTTTAGATTTTGAATTAGTGTCAAAGCCTATATGGTTACATCAAGTATTTCAAGATAATTTTTCACACTTGATAAATTTACAAGTGGGGACCTTGGCTGTCATTTCAACAGACAAGTGGGGTCTTTTAAACACACATTTTCAAATTTCATGTATATTATAATTCTATAGTTAAAATATTGATTATCAGAATGAAATTTAAGTAATCAGTCCTATTTCTAGCTTAACTTTTAAGTTTTGAGCTAATTTCAGGTTTACAAGTGGGGACCTAAACCGTCTTCCTACCTTATATCTGGGGACATTTGTGTATAAATTTTTAGATTTTGAATTAGTGTCAAAGCCTATATGGTTACATCAAGTATTTCAAGATAATTTTTCACACTTGATAAATTTACAAGTGGGGACCTTCACTGTCATTTCAACTGACAAGTGGGGTCTTTTAAACACACATTTTCAAATTTCATGTATATTATAATTTTATAGTTAAAATATTGATTATCAGAATGAATTTAAGTAATCAGTCCTATTTCTATCTTAACACTTAAGTTTTGAGCTAATTTCAGGTTTACAAGTGGGGACCTAAACCGTCATCCTACCTTATATCTGGGGACATTTGTGTATAAATTATTAGATTTTGAATTAGTGTCAAAGCCTATATGGTTCCATCAAGTATTTCAATTTCATTTTTCACACTCGATAAATTTACAAGTGGAGACCTTCACTGTCATTTCAACTGACAAGTGGGGTCTTTTAAACACACATTTTCAAATTTCATGTATATTATAATTCTATAGTTAAAATATTGATTATCAGAATGAAATTTAAGTAATCAGTCCTATTTCTAGCTTAACACTTAAGTTTTGAGCTAATTTCAGGTTTACAAGTGGGGACCTAAACCGTCTTCCTACCTTATATCTGGGGACATTTGTGTATAAATTTTTAGATTTTGAATTAGTGTCAAAGCCTATATGGTTACATCAAGTATTTCAAGATAATTTTTCACACTTGATAAATTTACAAGTGGGGACCTTGGCTGTCATTTCAACCGACAAGTGGGGTCTTTTAAACACACATTTTCAAATTTCATGTATATTATAATTCTATAGTTAAAATATTGATTATCAGAATGATATTTAAGTAATCAGTCCTATTTCTAGCTTAACACTTAAGTTTTGAGCTAATTTCAGGTTTACAAGTGGGGACCTAAACCGTCTTCCTACCTTTTATCTGGGGACATTTGTGTATAAATTATTAGATTTTGAATTAGTGTCAAAGCCTATATGGTTCCATCAAGTATTTCAATTTCATTTTTTCACACTCGATAAATTTACAAGTGGGGACCTTCACTGTCATTTCAACTGACAAGTGGGGTCCTTTAAACACACATTTTCAAATTTCATGTATATTATAATTCTATAGTTAAAATATTGATTATCAGAATGATATTTAAGTAATCAGTCCTATTTCTAGCTTAACACTTAAGTTTTGAGCTAATTTCAGGTTTACAAGTGGGGACCTAAACCGTCTTCCTACCTTATATCTGGGGACATTTGTGTATAAATTTTTAGATTTTGAATTAGTGTCAAAGCCTATATGGTTACATCAAGTATTTCAAGATAATTTTTCACACTTGATAAATTTACAAGTGGGGACCTTCACTGTCATTTCAACTGACAAGTGGGGTCTTTTAAACACACATTTTCAAATTTCATGTATATTATAATTTTATAGTTAAAATATTGATTATCAGAATGATATTTAAGTAATCAGTCCTATTTCTAGCTTAACACTTAAGTTTTGAGCTAATTTCAGGTTTACAAGTGGGGACCTAAACCGTCTTCCTACCTTATATCTGGGGACATTTGTGTATAAATTTTTAGATTTTGAATTAGTGTCAAAGCCTATATGGTTACATCAAGTATTTCAAGATAATTTTTCACACTTGATAAATTTACAAGTGGGGACCTTCACTGTCATTTCAACTGACAAGTGGGGTCTTTTAAACACACATTTTCAAATTTCATGTATATTATAATTCTATAGTTAAAATATTGATTATCAGAATGAAATTTAAGTAATCAGTCCTATTTCTAGCTTAACACTTAAGTTTTGAGCTAATTTCAGGTTTACAAGTGGGGACCTAAACCGTCTTCCTACCTTATATCTGGGGACATTTGTGTATAAATTTTTAGATTTTGAATTAGTGTCAAAGCCTATATGGTTACATCAAGTATTTCAAGATAATTTTTCACACTTGATAAATTTACAAGTGGGGACCTTCACTGTCATTTCAACTGACAAGTGGGGTCTTTTAAACACACATTTTCAAATTTCATGTATATTATAATTTTATAGTTAAAATATTGATTATCAGAATGAATTTAAGTAATCAGTCCTATTTCTATCTTAACACTTAAGTTTTGAGCTAATTTCAGGTTTACAAGTGGGGACCTAAACCGTCATCCTACCTTATATCTGGGGACATTTGTGTATAAATTTTTAGATTTTGAATTAGTGTCAAAGCCTATATGGTTACATCAAGTATTTCAAGATAATTTTTCACACTTGATAAATTTACAAGTGGGGACCTTCACTGTCATTTCAACTGACAAGTGGGGTCTTTTAAACACACATTTTCAAATTTCATGTATATTATAATTCTATAGTTAAAATATTGATTATCAGAATGAAATTTAAGTAATCAGTCCTATTTCTAGCTAAACTTTTAAGTTTTGAGCTAATTTCAGGTTTACAAGTGGGGACCTAAACCGTCTTCCTACCTTATATCTGGGGACATTTGTGTATAAATTTTTAGATTTTGAATTAGTGTCAAAGCCTATATGGTTACATCAAGTATTTCAAGATAATTTTTCACACTTGATAAATTTACAAGTGGGGACCTTCACTGTCATTTCAACTGACAAGTGGGGTCTTTTAAACACACATTTTCAAATTTCATGTATATTATAATTTTATAGTTAAAATATTGATTATCAGAATGAATTTAAGTAATCAGTCCTATTTCTATCTTAACACTTAAGTTTTGAGCTAATTTCAGGTTTACAAGTGGGGACCTAAACCGTCATCCTACCTTATATCTGGGGACATTTGTGTATAAATTATTAGATTTTGAATTAGTGTCAAAGCCTATATGGTTCCATCAAGTATTTCAATTTCATTTTTCACACTCGATAAATTTACAAGTGGAGACCTTCACTGTCATTTCAACTGACAAGTGGGGTCTTTTAAACACACATTTTCAAATTTCATGTATATTATAATTCTATAGTTAAAATATTGATTATCAGAATGAAATTTAAGTAATCAGTCCTATTTCTAGCTTAACACTTAAGTTTTGAGCTAATTTCAGGTTTACAAGTGGGGACCTAAACCGTCTTCCTACCTTATATCTGGGGACATTTGTGTATAAATTTTTAGATTTTGAATTAGTGTCAAAGCCTATATGGTTACATCAAGTATTTCAAGATAATTTTTCACACTTGATAAATTTACAAGTGGGGACCTTGGCTGTCATTTCAACAGACAAGTGGGGTCTTTTAAACACACATTTTCAAATTTCATGTATATTATATTTCTATAGTTAAAATATTGATTATCAGAATGATATTTAAGTAATCAGTCCTATTTCTAGCTTAACACTTAAGTTTTGAGCTAATTTCAGGTTTACAAGTGGGGACCTAAACCGTCTTCCTACCTTATATCTGGGGACATTTGTGTATAAATTTTTAGATTTTGAATTAGTGTCAAAGCCTATATGGTTACATCAAGTATTTCAAGATAATTTTTCACACTTGATAAATTTACAAGTGGGGACCTTCACTGTCATTTCAACTGACAAGTGGGGTCTTTTAAACACACATTTTCAAATTTCATGTATATTATAATTCTATAGTTAAAATATTGATTATCAGAATGAAATTTAAGTAATCAGTCCTATTTCTAGCTTAACACTTAAGTTTTGAGCTAATTTCAGGTTTACAAGTGGGGACCTAAACCGTCTTCCTACCTTATATCTGGGGACATTTGTGTATAAATTATTAGATTTTGAATTAGTGTCAAAGCCTATATGGTTCCATCAAGTATTTCAATTTCATTTTTCACACTCGATAAATTTACAAGTGGAGACCTTCACTGTCATTTCAACTGACAAGTGGGGTCTTTTAAACACACATTTTCAAATTTCATGTATATTATAATTCTATAGTTAAAATATTGATTATCAGAATGAAATTTAAGTAATCAGTCCTATTTCTAGCTTAACACTTAAGTTTTGAGCTAATTTCAGGTTTACAAGTGGGGACCTAAACCGTCTTCCTACCTTATATCTGGGGACATTTGTGTATAAATTTTTAGATTTTGAATTAGTGTCAAAGCCTAAATGGTTACATCAAGTATTTCAAGATAATTTTTCACACTTGATAAATTTACAAGTGGGGACCTTGGCTGTCATTTCAACAGACAAGTGGGGTCTTTTAAACACACATTTTCAAATTTCATGTATATTATAATTCTATAGTTAAAATATTGATTATCAGAATGAAATTTAAGTAATCAGTCCTATTTCTAGCTTAACACTTAAGTTTTGAGCTAATTTCAGGTTTACAAGTGGGGACCTTAACCGTCTTCCTACCTTATATCTGGGGACATTTGTGTATAAATTTTTAGATTTTGAATTAGTGTCAAAGCCTATATGGTTACATCAAGTATTTCAAGATAATTTTTCACACTTGATAAATTTACAAGTGGGGACCTTCACTGTCATTTCAACTGACAACTGGGGTCTTTTAAACACACATTTTCAAATTTCATGTATATTATAATTTTATAGTTAAAATATTGATTATCAGAATGAATTTAAGTAATCAGTCCTATTTCTATCTTAACACTTAAGTTTTGAGCTAATTTCAGGTTTACAAGTGGGGACCTAAACCGTCATCCTACCTTATATCTGGGGACATTTGTGTATAAATTATTAGATTTTGAATTAGTGTCAAAGCCTATATGGTTCCATCAAGTATTTCAATTTCATTTTTCACACTCGATAAATTTACAAGTGGAGACCTTCACTGTCATTTCAACTGACAAGTGGGGTCTTTTAAACACACATTTTCAAATTTCATGTATATTATAATTCTATAGTTAAAATATTGATTATCAGAATGAAATTTAAGTAATCAGTCCTATTTCTAGCTTAACACTTAAGTTTTGAGCTAATTTCAGGTTTACAAGTGGGGACCTTAACCGTCTTCCTACCTTATATCTGGGGACATTTGTGTATAAATTTTTAGATTTTGAATTAGTGTCAAAGCCTATATGGTTACATCAAGTATTTCAAGATAATTTTTCACACTTGATAAATTTACAAGTGGGGACCTTCACTGTCATTTCAACTGACAACTGGGGTCTTTTAAACACACATTTTCAAATTTCATGTATATTATAATTTTATAGTTAAAATATTGATTATCAGAATGAATTTAAGTAATCAGTCCTATTTCTATCTTAACACTTAAGTTTTGAGCTAATTTCAGGTTTACAAGTGGGGACCTAAACCGTCATCCTACCTTATATCTGGGGACATTTGCGTATAAATTATTAGATTTTGAATTAGTGTCAAAGCCTATATGGTTCCATCAAGTATTTCAATTTCATTTTTCACACTCGATAAATTTACAAGTGGAGACCTTCACTGTCATTTCAACTGACAAGTGGGGTCTTTTAAACACACATTTTCAAATTTCATGTATATTATAATTCTATAGTTAAAATATTGATTATCAGAATGAAATTTAAGTAATCAGTCCTATTTCTAGCTTAACACTTAAGTTTTGAGCTAATTTCAGGTTTACAAGTGGGGACCTAAACCGTCTTCCTACCTTATATCTGGGGACATTTGTGTATAAATTTTTAGATTTTGAATTAGTGTCAAAGCCTATATGGTTACATCAAGTATTTCAAGATAATTTTTCACACTTGATAAATTTACAAGTGGGGACCTTGGCTGTCATTTCAACAGACAAGTGGGGTCTTTTAAACACACATTTTCAAATTTCATGTATATTATAATTCTATAGTTAAAATATTGATTATCAGAATGAAATTTAAGTAATCAGTCCTATTTCTAGCTTAACACTTAAGTTTTGAGCTAATTTCAGGTTTACAAGTGGGGACCTTAACCGTCTTCCTACCTTATATCTGGGGACATTTGTGTATAAATTTTTAGATTTTGAATTAGTGTCAAAGCCTATATGGTTACATCAAGTATTTCAAGATAATTTTTCACACTTGATAAATTTACAAGTGGGGACCTTCACTGTCATTTCAACTGACAAGTGGGGTCTTTTAAACACACATTTTCAAAATTCATGTATATTATAATTTTATAGTTAAAATATTGATTATCAGAATGAATTTAAGTAATCAGTCCTATTTCTATCTTAACACTTAAGTTTTGAGCTAATTTCAGGTTTACAAGTGGGGACCTAAACCGTCATCCTACCTTATATCTGGGGACATTTGTGTATAAATTATTAGATTTTGAATTAGTGTCAAAGCCTATATGGTTCCATCAAGTATTTCAATTTCATTTTTCACACTCGATAAATTTACAAGTGGAGACCTTCACTGTCATTTCAACTGACAAGTGGGGTCTTTTAAACACACATTTTCAAATTTCATGTACATTATAATTCTATAGTTAAAATATTGATTATCAGAATGAAATTTAAGTAATCAGTCCTATTTCTAGCTTAACACTTAAGTTTTGAGCTAATTTCAGGTTTACAAGTGGGGACCTAAACCGTCTTCCTACCTTATATCTGGGGACATTTGTGTATAAATTTTTAGATTTTGAATTAGTGTCAAAGCCTATATGGTTACATCAAGTATTTCAAGATAATTTTTCACACTTGATAAATTTACAAGTGGGGACCTTGGCTGTCATTTCAACTGACAAGTGGGGTCTTTTAAACACACATTTTCAAATTTCATGTATATTATAATTCTATAGTTAAAATATTGATTATCAGAATGAAATTTAAGTAATCAGTCCTATTTCTAGCTTAACACTTAAGTTTTGAGCTAATTTCAGGTTTACAAGTGGGGACCTAAACCGTCTTCCTACCTTATATCTGGGGACATTTGTGTATAAATTTTTAGATTTTGAATTAGTGTCAAAGCCTAAATGGTTACATCAAGTATTTCAAGATAATTTTTCACACTTGATAAATTTACAAGTGGGGACCTTGGCTGTCATTTCAACAGACAAGTGGGGTCTTTTAAACACACATTTTCAAATTTCATGTATATTATAATTCTATAGTTAAAATATTGATTATCAGAATGAAATTTAAGTAATCAGTCCTATTTCTAGCTTAACACTTAAGTTTTGAGCTAATTTCAGGTTTACAAGTGGGGACCTTAACCGTCTTCCTACCTTATATCTGGGGACATTTGTGTATAAATTTTTAGATTTTGAATTAGTGTCAAAGCCTATATGGTTACATCAAGTATTTCAAGATAATTTTTCACACTTGATAAATTTACAAGTGGGGACCTTCACTGTCATTTCAACTGACAAGTGGGGTCTTTTAAACACACATTTTCAAAATTCATGTATATTATAATTTTATAGTTAAAATATTGATTATCAGAATGAATTTAAGTAATCAGTCCTATTTCTATCTTAACACTTAAGTTTTGAGCTAATTTCAGGTTTACAAGTGGGGACCTAAACCGTCATCCTACCTTATATCTGGGGACATTTGTGTATAAATTATTAGATTTTGAATTAGTGTCAAAGCCTATATGGTTCCATCAAGTATTTCAATTTCATTTTTCACACTCGATAAATTTACAAGTGGAGACCTTCACTGTCATTTCAACTGACAAGTGGGGTCTTTTAAACACACATTTTCAAATTTCATGTACATTATAATTCTATAGTTAAAATATTGATTATCAGAATGAAATTTAAGTAATCAGTCCTATTTCTAGCTTAACACTTAAGTTTTGAGCTAATTTCAGGTTTACAAGTGGGGACCTAAACCGTCTTCCTACCTTATATCTGGGGACATTTGTGTATAAATTTTTAGATTTTGAATTAGTGTCAAAGCCTATATGGTTACATCAAGTATTTCAAGATAATTTTTCACACTTGATAAATTTACAAGTGGGGACCTTGGCTGTCATTTCAACTGACAAGTGGGGTCTTTTAAACACACATTTTCAAATTTCATGTATATTATAATTCTATAGTTAAAATATTGATTATCAGAATGAAATTTAAGTAATCAGTCCTATTTCTAGCTTAACACTTAAGTTTTGAGCTAATTTCAGGTTTACAAGTGGGGACCTAAACCGTCTTCCTACCTTATATCTGGGGACATTTGTGTATAAATTTTTAGATTTTGAATTAGTGTCAAAGCCTAAATGGTTACATCAAGTATTTCAAGATAATTTTTCACACTTGATAAATTTACAAGTGGGGACCTTGGCTGTCATTTCAACAGACAAGTGGGGTCTTTTAAACACACATTTTCAAATTTCATGTATATTATAATTCTATAGTTAAAATATTGATTATCAGAATGAAATTTAAGTAATCAGTCCTATTTCTAGCTTAACACTTAAGTTTTGAGCTAATTTCAGGTTTACAAGTGGGGACCTTAACCGTCTTCCTACCTTATATCTGGGGACATTTGTGTATAAATTTTTAGATTTTGAATTAGTGTCAAAGCCTATATGGTTACATCAAGTATTTCAAGATAATTTTTCACACTTGATAAATTTACAAGTGGGGACCTTCACTGTCATTTCAACTGACAACTGGGGTCTTTTAAACACACATTTTCAAATTTCATGTATATTATAATTTTATAGTTAAAATATTGATTATCAGAATGAATTTAAGTAATCAGTCCTATTTCTATCTTAACACTTAAGTTTTGAGCTAATTTCAGGTTTACAAGTGGGGACCTAAACCGTCATCCTACCTTATATCTGGGGACATTTGTGTATAAATTATTAGATTTTGAATTAGTGTCAAAGCCTATATGGTTCCATCAAGTATTTCAATTTCATTTTTCACACTCGATAAATTTACAAGTGGAGACCTTCACTGTCATTTCAACTGACAAGTGGGGTCTTTTAAACACACATTTTCAAATTTCATGTATATTATAATTCTATAGTTAAAATATTGATTATCAGAATGAAATTTAAGTAATCAGTCCTATTTCTAGCTTAACACTTAAGTTTTGAGCTAATTTCAGGTTTACAAGTGGGGACCTTAACCGTCTTCCTACCTTATATCTGGGGACATTTGTGTATAAATTTTTAGATTTTGAATTAGTGTCAAAGCCTATATGGTTACATCAAGTATTTCAAGATAATTTTTCACACTTGATAAATTTACAAGTGGGGACCTTCACTGTCATTTCAACTGACAACTGGGGTCTTTTAAACACACATTTTCAAATTTCATGTATATTATAATTTTATAGTTAAAATATTGATTATCAGAATGAATTTAAGTAATCAGTCCTATTTCTATCTTAACACTTAAGTTTTGAGCTAATTTCAGGTTTACAAGTGGGGACCTAAACCGTCATCCTACCTTATATCTGGGGACATTTGCGTATAAATTATTAGATTTTGAATTAGTGTCAAAGCCTATATGGTTCCATCAAGTATTTCAATTTCATTTTTCACACTCGATAAATTTACAAGTGGAGACCTTCACTGTCATTTCAACTGACAAGTGGGGTCTTTTAAACACACATTTTCAAATTTCATGTATATTATAATTCTATAGTTAAAATATTGATTATCAGAATGAAATTTAAGTAATCAGTCCTATTTCTAGCTTAACACTTAAGTTTTGAGCTAATTTCAGGTTTACAAGTGGGGACCTAAACCGTCTTCCTACCTTATATCTGGGGACATTTGTGTATAAATTTTTAGATTTTGAATTAGTGTCAAAGCCTATATGGTTACATCAAGTATTTCAAGATAATTTTTCACACTTGATAAATTTACAAGTGGGGACCTTGGCTGTCATTTCAACAGACAAGTGGGGTCTTTTAAACACACATTTTCAAATTTCATGTATATTATAATTCTATAGTTAAAATATTGATTATCAGAATGAAATTTAAGTAATCAGTCCTATTTCTAGCTTAACACTTAAGTTTTGAGCTAATTTCAGGTTTACAAGTGGGGACCTTAACCGTCTTCCTACCTTATATCTGGGGACATTTGTGTATAAATTTTTAGATTTTGAATTAGTGTCAAAGCCTATATGGTTACATCAAGTATTTCAAGATAATTTTTCACACTTGATAAATTTACAAGTGGGGACCTTCACTGTCATTTCAACTGACAAGTGGGGTCTTTTAAACACACATTTTCAAAATTCATGTATATTATAATTTTATAGTTAAAATATTGATTATCAGAATGAATTTAAGTAATCAGTCCTATTTCTATCTTAACACTTAAGTTTTGAGCTAATTTCAGGTTTACAAGTGGGGACCTAAACCGTCATCCTACCTTATATCTGGGGACATTTGTGTATAAATTTTTAGATTTTGAATTAGTGTCAAAGCCTATATGGTTACATCAAGTATTTCAAGATAATTTTTCACACTTGATAAATTTACAAGTGGGGACCTTCACTGTCATTTCAACTGACAAGTGGGGTCTTTTAAACACACATTTTCAAATTTTATGTATATTATAATTTTATAGTTAAAATATTGATTATCAGAATGAAATTTAAGTAATCAGTTCTATTTCTAGCTTAACTTTTAAGTTTTGAGCTAATTTCAGGTTTACAAGTGGGGACCTAAACCGTCTTCCTACCTTATATCTGGGGACATTTGTGTATAAATTTTTAGATTTTGAATTAGTGTCAAAGCCTATATGGTTACATCAAGTATTTCAAGATAATTTTTCACACTTGATAAATTTACAAGTGGGGACCTTCACTGTCATTTCAACTGACAAGTGGGGTCTTTTAAACACACATTTTCAAATTTTATGTATATTATAATTTTATAGTTAAAATATTGATTATCAGAATAAATTTAAGTAATCAGTCCTATTTCTATCTTAACACTTAAGTTTTGAGCTAATTTCAGGTTTACAAGTGGGGACCTAAACCGTCATCCTACCTTATATCTGGGGACATTTGTGTATAAATTATTAGATTTTGAATTAGTGTCAAAGCCTATATGGTTCCATCAAGTATTTCAATTTCATTTTTCACACTCGATAAATTTACAAGTGGAGACCTTCACTGTCATTTCAACTGACAAGTGGGGTCTTTTAAACACACATTTTCAAATTTCATGTTTATTATAATTCTATAGTTAAAATATTGATTATCAGAATGAAATTTAAGTAATCAGTCCTATTTCTAGCTTAACACTTAAGTTTTGAGCTAATTTCAGGTTTACAAGTGGGGACCTAAACCGTCTTCCTACCTTATATCTGGGGACATTTGTTTATAAATTTTTAGATTTTGAATTAGTGTCAAAGCCTATATGGTTACATCAAGTATTTCAAGATAATTTTTCACAATTGATAAATTTACAAGTGGGGACCTTGGCTGTCATTTCAACAGACAAGTGGGGTCTTTTAAACACACATTTTCAAATTTCATGTATATTATAATTTTATAGTTAAAATATTGATTATCAGAATGAATTTAAGTAATCAGTCCTATTTCTATCTTAACACTTAAGTTTTGAGCTAATTTCAGGTTTACAAGTGGGGACCTAAACCGTCTTCCTACCTTTTATCTGGGGACATTTGTGTATAAATTATTAGATTTTGAATTAGTGTCAAAGCCTATATGGTTCCATCAAGTATTTCAATTTCATTTTTCACACTCGATAAATTTACAAGTGGAGACCTTCACTGTCATTTCAACTGACAAGTGGGGTCTTTTAAACACACATTTTCAAATTTCATGTTTATTATAATTCTATAGTTAAAATATTGATTATCAGAATGAAATTTAAGTAATCAGTCCTATTTCTAGCTTAACACTTAAGTTTTGAGCTAATTTCAGGTTTACAAGTAGGGGACCTAAACCGTCTTCCTACCTTATATCTGGGGACATTTGTGTATAAATTTTTAGATTTTGAATTAGTGTCAAAGCCTATATGGTTACATCAAGTATTTCAAGATAATTTTTCACAATTGATAAATTTACAAGTGGGGACCTTGGCTGTCATTTCAACAGACAAGTGGGGTCTTTTAAACACACATTTTCAAATTTCATGTATATTATAATTTTATAGTTAAAATATTGATTATCAGAATGAATTTAAGTAATCAGTCCTATTTCTATCTTAACACTTAAGTTTTGAGCTAATTTCAGGTTTACAAGTGGGGACCTAAACCGTCTTCCTACCTTTTATCTGGGGACATTTGTGTATAAATTATTAGATTTTGAATTAGTGTCAAAGCCTATATGGTTCCATCAAGTATTTCAATTTCATTTTTTCACACTCGATAAATTTACAAGTGGGGACCTTCACTGTCATTTCAACTGACAAGTGGGGTCCTTTAAACACACATTTTCAAATTTCATGTATATTATAATTCTATAGTTAAAATATTGATTATCAGAATGATATTTAAGTAATCAGTCCTATTTCTAGCTTAACACTTAAGTTTTGAGCTAATTTCAGGTTTACAAGTGGGGACCTAAACCGTCTTCCTACCTTATATCTGGGGACATTTGTGTATATATTTTTAGATTTTGAATTAGTGTCAAAGCCTCTATGGTTACATCAAGTATTTCAAGATAATTTTTCACACTTGATAAATTTACAAGTGGGGACCTTGGCTGTCATTTCAACTGACAAGTGGGGTCTTTTAAACACACATTTTCAAATTTCATGTATATTATAATTCTATAGTTAAAATATTGATTATCAGAATGAAATTTAAGTAATCAGTCCTATTTCTAGCTTAACTTTTAAGTTTTGAGCTAATTTCAGGTTTACAAGTGGGGACCTAAACCGTCTTCCTACCTTATATCTGGGGACATTTGTGTATAAATTTTTAGATTTTGAATTAGTGTCAAAGCCTATATGGTTCCATCAAGTATTTCAATTTCATTTTTTCACACTCGATAAATTTACAAGTGGGGACCTTCACTGTCATTTCAACTGACAAGTGGGGTCCTTTAAACACACATTTTCAAATTTCATGTATATTATAATTCTATAGTTAAAATATTGATTATCAGAATGATATTTAAGTAATCAGTCCTATTTCTAGCTTAACACTTAAGTTTTGAGCTAATTTCAGGTTTACAAGTGGGGACCTAAACCGTCTTCCTACCTTATATCTGGGGACATTTGTGTATAAATTTTTAGATTTTGAATTAGTGTCAAAGCCTATATGGTTACATCAAGTATTTCAAGATAATTTTTCACACTTGATAAATTTACAAGTGGGGACCTTCACTGTCATTTCAACTGACAAGTGGGGTCTTTTAAACACACATTTTCAAATTTCATGTATATTATAATTCTATAGTTAAAATATTGATTATCAGAATGAAATTTAAGTAATCAGTCCTATTTCTAGCTTAACACTTAAGTTTTGAGCTAATTTCAGGTTTACAAGTGGGGACCTAAACCGTCTTCCTACCTTATATCTGGGGACATTTGTGTATAAATTTTTAGATTTTGAATTAGTGTCAAAGCCTATATGGTTACATCAAGTATTTCAAGATAATTTTTCACACTTGATAAATTTACAAGTGGGGACCTTGGCTGTCATTTCAACTGACAAGTGGGGTCTTTTAAACACACATTTTCAAATTTCATGTATATTATAATTCTATAGTTAAAATATTGATTATCAGAATGAAATTTAAGTAATCAGTCCTATTTCTAGCTTAACACTTAAGTTTTGAGCTAATTTCAGGTTTACAAGTGGGGACCTAAACCGTCTTCCTACCTTATATCTGGGGACATTTGTGTATAAATTTTTAGATTTTGAATTAGTGTCAAAGCCTATATGGTTACATCAAGTATTTCAAGATAATTTTTCACACTTGATAAATTTACAAGTGGGGACCTTGGCTGTCATTTCAACAGACAAGTGGGGTCTTTTAAACACACATTTTCAAATTTCATGTATATTATAATTTTATAGTTAAAATATTGATTATCAGAATGAATTTAAGTAATCAGTCCTATTTCTATCTTAACACTTAAGTTTTGAGCTAATTTCAGGTTTACAAGTGGGGACCTAAACCGTCTTCCTACCTTTTATCTGGGGACATTTGTGTATAAATTATTAGATTTTGAATTAGTGTCAAAGCCTATATGGTTCCATCAAGTATTTCAATTTCATTTTTTCACACTCGATAAATTTACAAGTGGGGACCTTCACTGTCATTTCAACTGACAAGTGGGGTCCTTTAAACACACATTTTCAAATTTCATGTATATTATAATTCTATAGTTAAAATATTGATTATCAGAATGATATTTAAGTAATCAGTCCTATTTCTAGCTTAACACTTAAGTTTTGAGCTAATTTCAGGTTTACAAGTGGGGACCTAAACCGTCTTCCTACCTTATATCTGGGGACATTTGTGTATAAATTTTTAGATTTTGAATTAGTGTCAAAGCCTATATGGTTACATCAAGTATTTCAAGATAATTTTTCACACTTGATAAATTTACAAGTGGGGACCTTCACTGTCATTTCAACTGACAAGTGGGGTCTTTTAAACACACATTTTCAAATTTCATGTATATTATAATTCTATAGTTAAAATATTGATTATCAGAATGAAATTTAAGTAATCAGTCCTATTTCTAGCTTAACACTTAAGTTTTGAGCTAATTTCAGGTTTACAAGTGGGGACCTAAACCGTCTTCCTACCTTATATCTGGGGACATTTGTGTATAAATTTTTAGATTTTGAATTAGTGTCAAAGCCTATATGGTTACATCAAGTATTTCAAGATAATTTTTCACACTTGATAAATTTACAAGTGGGGACCTTCACTGTCATTTCAACTGACAAGTGGGGTCTTTTAAACACACATTTTCAAATTTCATGTATATTATAATTCTATAGTTAAAATATTGATTATCAGAATGAAATTTAAGTAATCGGTCCTATTTCTAGCTTAACACTTAAGTTTTGAGCTAATTTCAGGTTTACAAGTGGGGACCTAAACCGTCTTCCTACCTTATATCTGGGGACATTTGTGTATAAATTATTAGATTTTGAATTAGTGTCAAAGCCTATATGGTTCCATCAAGTATTTCAATTTCATTTTTCACACTCGATAAATTTACAAGTGGAGACCTTCACTGTCATTTCAACTGACAAGTGGGGTCTTTTAAACACACATTTTCAAATTTCATGTATATTATAATTCTATAGTTAAAATATTGATTATCAGAATGAATTTAAGTAATCAGTCCTATTTCTATCTTAACACTTAAGTTTTGAGCTAATTTCAGGTTTACAAGTGGGGACCTAAACCGTCTTCCTACCTTTTATCTGGGGACATTTGTGTATAAATTATTAGATTTTGAATTAGTGTCAAAGCCTATATGGTTCCATCAAGTATTTCAATTTCATTTTTTCACACTCGATAAATTTACAAGTGGGGACCTTCACTGTCATTTCAACTGACAAGTGGGGTCCTTTAAACACACATTTTCAAATTTCATGTATATTATAATTCTATAGTTAAAATATTGATTATCAGAATGATATTTAAGTAATCAGTCCTATTTCTAGCTTAACACTTAAGTTTTGAGCTAATTTCAGGTTTACAAGTGGGGACCTAAACCGTCTTCCTACCTTATATCTGGGCACATTTGTGTATAAATTTTTAGATTTTGAATTAGTGTCAAAGCCTATATGGTTACATCAAGTATTTCAAGATAATTTTTCACACTTGATAAATTTACAAGTGGGGACCTTCACTGTCATTTCAACTGACAAGTGGGGTCTTTTAAACACACATTTTCAAATTTCATGTATATTATAATTCTATAGTTAAAATATTGATTATCAGAATGAAATTTAAGTAATCAGTCCTATTTCTAGCTTAACACTTAAGTTTTGAGCTAATTTCAGGTTTACAAGTGGGGACCTAAACCGTCTTCCTACCTTATATCTGGGGACATTTGTGTATAAATTTTTAGATTTTGAATTAGTGTCAAAGCCTATATGGTTACATCAAGTATTTCAAGATAATTTTTCACACTTGATAAATTTACAAGTGGGGACCTTCACTGTCATTTCAACTGACAAGTGGGGTCTTTTAAACACACATTTTCAAATTTCATGTATATTATAATTCTATAGTTAAAATATTGATTATCAGAATGAAATTTAAGTAATCGGTCCTATTTCTAGCTTAACACTTAAGTTTTGAGCTAATTTCAGGTTTACAAGTGGGGACCTAAACCGTCTTCCTACCTTATATCTGGGGACATTTGTGTATAAATTATTAGATTTTGAATTAGTGTCAAAGCCTATATGGTTCCATCAAGTATTTCAATTTCATTTTTCACACTCGATAAATTTACAAGTGGAGACCTTCACTGTCATTTCAACTGACAAGTGGGGTCTTTTAAACACACATTTTCAAATTTCATGTATATTATAATTCTATAGTTAAAATATTGATTATCAGAATGAATTTAAGTAATCAGTCCTATTTCTATCTTAACACTTAAGTTTTGAGCTAATTTCAGGTTTACAAGTGGGGACCTAAACCGTCTTCCTACCTTTTATCTGGGGACATTTGTGTATAAATTATTAGATTTTGAATTAGTGTCAAAGCCTATATGGTTCCATCAAGTATTTCAATTTCATTTTTTCACACTCGATAAATTTACAAGTGGGGACCTTCACTGTCATTTCAACTGACAAGTGGGGTCCTTTAAACACACATTTTCAAATTTCATGTATATTATAATTCTATAGTTAAAATATTGATTATCAGAATGATATTTAAGTAATCAGTCCTATTTCTAGCTTAACACTTAAGTTTTGAGCTAATTTCAGGTTTACAAGTGGGGACCTAAACCGTCTTCCTACCTTATATCTGGGCACATTTGTGTATAAATTTTTAGATTTTGAATTAGTGTCAAAGCCTATATGGTTACATCAAGTATTTCAAGATAATTTTTCACACTTGATAAATTTACAAGTGGGGACCTTCACTGTCATTTCAACTGACAAGTGGGGTCTTTTAAACACACATTTTCAAATTTCATGTATATTATAATTCTATAGTTAAAATATTGATTATCAGAATGAAATTTAAGTAATCAGTCCTATTTCTAGCTTAACACTTAAGTTTTGAGCTAATTTCAGGTTTACAAGTGGGGACCTAAACCGTCTTCCTACCTTATATCTGGGGACATTTGTGTATAAATTTTTAGATTTTGAATTAGTGTCAAAGCCTATATGGTTACATCAAGTATTTCAAGATAATTTTTCACACTTGATAAATTTACAAGTGGGGACCTTCACTGTCATTTCAACTGACAAGTGGGGTCTTTTAAACACACATTTTCAAATTTCATGTATATTATAATTCTATAGTTAAAATATTGATTATCAGAATGAAATTTAAGTAATCGGTCCTATTTCTAGCTTAACACTTAAGTTTTGAGCTAATTTCAGGTTTACAAGTGGGGACCTAAACCGTCTTCCTACCTTATATCTGGGGACATTTGTGTATAAATTATTAGATTTTGAATTAGTGTCAAAGCCTATATGGTTCCATCAAGTATTTCAATTTCATTTTTCACACTCGATAAATTTACAAGTGGAGACCTTCACTGTCATTTCAACTGACAAGTGGGGTCTTTTAAACACACATTTTCAAATTTCATGTATATTATAATTCTATAGTTAAAATATTGATTATCAGAATGAATTTAAGTAATCAGTCCTATTTCTATCTTAACACTTAAGTTTTGAGCTAATTTCAGGTTTACAAGTGGGGACCTAAACCGTCTTCCTACCTTTTATCTGGGGACATTTGTGTATAAATTATTAGATTTTGAATTAGTGTCAAAGCCTATATGGTTCCATCAAGTA